>NC_136629.1:37656119-37703619 GCF_933228915.1 Telmatherina bonti
AGGCATGTATAAATCTGGCCTACGATCAACATGAACATATACCTTTTATAAATGTGGATTATGAATTTCAAGTAGGAATAAAAACAGAATAATATAATCTGTTGTCTTAAACACAGAGATATAAACATTTAATTTAACCCAATTGTTGCCAGTGCAAGTTGTCAGTTTTGGTGTGCAGATGGATGATGAGTTAAACTGGTCAGATGAGCATCACCAGTTACATGAGCCGCCTCATCACTGGTCACATCACTGACTGATGTTGGCAACTTTAAAGCGAGTCGTGGAGTTTCATGATGTAGCTCTCTCTCCAGTTAATTCCTCCCTGCAGAGCTTGTGCAATGAAGATACAAGATGTACTGTTAGCATCTTTCCTTTCAGCGGGTAGAGGAAGGTGTTACCAGGAAACAGAGGAAAGAGCGATAATTAAAACCATTTCTTCTGGATCACAGGCAGCTATTAGTGTGGTTATCATAAGAGGTTGCAACTTCATCGCCTTCTACTCGTCTCTAATTGGGGCAGATAGTCACTAAATGAACTGTGGCTGTGTTACAAGTACCCTGGGAGCTGGACAATTAGGCTGCTGTGGGCGCGCACACACACACACACACACACACACACACACAAACACACATCATGCATGGAAGCATCTTCTCTCAGCTATGTGGGGAGCAGAAACAGCAGCACACGCATGCAGAACTCTGAGGAGCACGCAGAGATGAGGGACCCTCAGAGGACGTTTTACCTTCACGTTGTATACCTTCGGTCATACAACACGACCTCGCGGACCATGGCGCTCATAAGTAGTTTCTATAAGAAACTCTTTAACACTAAAACCATATGTGATCCAAATGCACATGTACATGTGAAACACATGGTCGACGTAAAGTATGTAACTGACATGAAAACCACATGTAAAAAAACATGGTGTTGCATGTGTACATGCACATGTGAACCACAAGTAAAAATGTGTTTGAAAACATTTTAATGTGCTCCACATGTGACTTAAATGTTGATCACATGTTAATGATGTTCTTCACATGTACTTTACACATGTGAAGAACATGAAAACCACATGTAAAACCAAGCGTTTCACATGTACTCCATGTGCACATGCACATGTGAACCACAAGTAAAAATGTGCTTTAGTACATTTTAATGTGTTCCACATGTGACTTCCATGTTGTGTGTTAACTGTGTCTTAACTGTGTGTTAAGAATATGTTCTTCACATGTACTTTACACATGTGAAGAACGTGAACACCACATGTAAAAGCCAAGTGTTCCACATGTGACTTAAATGTTAAATGCATGTTAATATGTTCTTCACATGTACTTTACACGTGAGGAACATGAAAACCACATAAAAACCAAGCGTTTTGCATGTTCCATGTGTACATGCACTTGAACCACAAATGAAAACATGGTTTAGAACATTTTAATGTGATTTACATGTGACTTACATGTTAATCGCATGTTAAAAACACGTTCTTCACATGTACTTTATACATGTACTTTACACATGTGAAGAACATGAAAACCATATGTAAACACCAAGCGTTTCACATGTGCTCCATGTGTACTTGCACATGTGAAAATGTTTTTTGGAAATTTTTCATGTGATCCATGTGTGAATCACATGGGAATGGCGTGTGTTCATGACGTGATTCATGTGCGAAACCTTTAAAAAAAGAATAAAAGAAATACAAGGAACTAATGGTTGATTCCTTTGAATCAAGTGTGAAGAACATTAAAACCATTTGTATACCTCATGTGAAACATATTTAATCTACATGTGGATCTCATGAAATTGCTCCAAAACCAGACATTTGCACATGTGGTTTACATGTGCTCCATGTGTACATGCACATGTGAAAGTGTGCTTTATAACATTTTCATGTGATCCACTTCTTATTTACATGTTAATCACATGTAAAGGAAATGTAAAACAAGAACATGAAAACCACATGTAAATAACACGTGGTTCACATGTGCTCCATGTGTAAATGTGTTTTGGAACATTTTCATGTGATCCACACATGTGAATCAGACGTGGTTCATGTGGGGAAACATTTAAAAAAAGAACCAAAGAAAAGAGACACACGTGAATCACATACAAAGAACATGAAACAAAACCTCACAAAAATCACATGTGAAACATTTAATCTACATGTGGATCAGATTAAATAGTTCCAAAACCAGACATGTCCACATGTGGTTCGCCTGTAAATTCATGTGAACCACATCTGGAACCTGTTTTCACATGTTGGTTTTTTTGGTGAGGACCTCCATTAAAAGCCCACAAGGTCGACTGATACAAACCTTTTTCAAAACGAGTGAATAAAACGTCTCGTTGATACTCTGAATTATTGCAGATTTTTACGCGTTTTGTTATTTTTACTTCAAACAGAAAATTGAAATCTTGTCACGAGGAAAGTAAACCAGCTGCATTTAATTCACCTTTCTGCTCTCGCTTCTCTCATCTTATTTCTCATCCCTGCCTCAGGAGATTCAAAAGTTTTTATCTTTTATCTTCTTACTCAAATATTTCAGCTCCTATAAATCTGCTTTGACACTCCGGCAAATGACGACTGGCACCGGCAGCTTTGTGGGGTTAAAATAGAAAAGAAAATGTGAAAATCTTCCTGCCTGTGCAGATAAAAAACTTGGGACTGATGAAATATTGGTGCGTCGTTGATTGCAGGAGTGAAATATTCCATCTGATCAGAGAAACAAATGGGAAACTGCATGTCCGAGATGTTTCGGTGTCGTCACCAAGGACGCAAGTGACTCAAAGTAGCAACATTGTTATGGAAATACGTGGCAGCAGCTGCTTCAGACCACTGCTGCTGGCCATTTCACAGACCTGTAAGCTTCTCTCTGCGTCCGACAGCCTGGCCTTCGCTACCTGCTCTCCTCTTTCTTCGTTCCTCCCTCACCGTCTCTCTCAATCTGTCTCTCAGTAGGAAGCCTCTTCATAAACTCTTGGTCCACTTTTGAATCGTGTTTCTTTGAAGTCTTCTTTTCTCCGGTGAAATGTTCCTCTTCTACTCTTTACTCTCCTCATTTGCTCAATCCTCTCAGATTCTTGTCTTTCCTAATCAGACCTCTACTCCCCCCCTCATCCTTCTTTATTTACTCAACCAAACTGGCATAACTTTTGTTTTTCCTGACTTCATTCTTTACGTTGAATCTTGTTCGCTGTCCCCTTTTCCCTTCTGGTCCAATCAGTTCCGAGTATTTCTCCATGGGCTGTCATTTCTCAGGTAGCCAAGCTTCACAGTTACACTGGATTTTGGTACACCTTATTAAAGTCTTCCACAGGAAATGTGAGAGAACTCCTGCTATCATGAACCCAGCAGGTGGCTTGTAACACATGGCCGCGGAGTTGGAAATTCTTTGACATAACCTGGTTTTCGGTGCAGCCTAAATGTTGTATTTCAGGCTTTAGTTTAGTTATCTGATGCCAACTTTTCCTTTGGAAAGACTATTTATAGATTGTATTTAGAGAAACTGGATACAGGCAGTCTTCGGGTTACGCCGTTCTTGACTAAAGTTGTTTCTGACTTAGGCGGGATTTTAGGTTACGTCACAGAGGTAGGAACAGAACTCGTTCGTAAATCGAGGACCAACTGTATAAAGATTTTGAACTTTTCTTCCCTCTTACAGTCCCTCTTACAACATCAAATGTTCATAATTAAGAGGGCTCTGATGATATGCTTTCATCCCAAGCAGTCACCTCATCGTGGTGGAGGGGTTTGTGTGTCCCGAAGATCCTAGCAGCTATGTTGTCGGGGGCTTTATGCCCCTGGTAGGGTCACCCATGGCAAACAGGTGTCGAGGGGAGGGACCAGACCAAGCACAGCTCAAAGACTTCTATGATGACGACAAACATGGGCATTAATGTTCCCTTTACCGGACACGGGTTAATGGGCCCCCCCTCTGGAGCCAGACCTGGGGGTGGAGCATGAGAGTGTGCGTCTGGTGGCCGGGCCTTTGCCCATGGCGCCCGGTCGGGCTCAGCCCGAAAGGGTTACATAGGCCCCACCTCCCTCACCATCAGCGGGAGGAGCCGTAGGGGTCGGGTGCAGAGTGAGCTGGGCGGCAGCAAGAGACGGGAACCCTGGCGGTCCGATTTCCGGCTGCAGAAGCTGGCTCTAGGGACGTGGAATGTCACCTCTCTGGTGGGGAAGGAGCCTGAGCGTGTGCGCAAGGTTGAGCGGTTCCAGCTAGATATAGTTGGACTCACCTCGACGCATGGCTTGGGCTCTGGAACCAGAACCCTCGAGAGGGGCTGGACTTTCTTCCACTCTGGAGTTGCTCATGGTGAGCAGGTGTGGGCATTCTCATTGGCTTGGTGCCTGCACGTTGGGGTTTACCCTGGCTGACGAAAGGATAGTTTCCCTCCGCCTCCGGGTGGGGGGGACGGGTTCTGACTGTTGTCTGTGCTTATGCGCCGAACAGCAGTTCAGAGTACCCGCCCTTTCTGGAGTCCTTGGAGGGAGTGCTGGAGGGTGCTCCTTCTGGGGACTTCATTGTTCTGCTGGGGGACTTCAATGCTCATGTGGGCAATGACAGTGAGAGCTGGAGGGGAGTGATTGGGAGGCATGGTCCCCCCCCTCTGAACCCAAATGGTGTTTTGTTATTGGACTTCTGTGCTCGTCATGGATTGTCCATAACAAACACCATGTTCCAACATAAGAGTGTCCATATGTACACCTGGCATCAGGACTCCCTGGGCCGCAGTTCAATGATTGATTTTGTAATCGTATCATTGGACCTGCAGCCACATGCTTTGGACACTCGGTTGAAGAGGAGCTGTCAAGTGATCACCACCTGGTGGTGAGTTTGCTCAGATGGTGGGGAGGAAGCCGGTCAGATCTGGCAGATCCAAACATGTTGTGAGGGCCTGCTGGGAACATCTGGATGAATCCCCTGTCAGAGCGAGCTTCTAGTTCCACCTTCAGCAGAGCTTCAACCATGTCCCAAGTGAGGCGGCAGGCATTCAGTTCTGTGCCTCTATTGTTGAGGCGGGCCATCCTGAGCTGTGGCCATAAGGTTGTAGGTGCCTGTTGTGGCGCAGCCGAGGTGTTGAGGGGATCCGGCTTGGTGGCCTCAGGATTGGGTCTCTGCTTTTGGCGGACGACGTGGTCCTGTCGGCTTCATCTGGTCATTATCTCCAGCTCTCGCTTGAGCGATTCGCGGCCGAGTGTGAAGCAACTGGGATGAGAATCAGCACCTCCAAATCTGAGACCATGGTCCTCAGCCGGAATAGGGTGGTTTGCCCTCTCCGGGTCGGGAGTCAGGTCTTGCCTCAAGTGGAGGAGTTTAAATATCTCGGGGTCTTGTTCACGAGTGAGGGAAGGATGGAGCGTGAGATCGACAGACGGATCGGTGCGGCGTCTGCAGTAATGCGGACTCTGCGCCGGTCTGTCGTGGTGAAGAAGGAGCTGAGCCAGAAGGCGAAGCTCTCGATTTACCAGTCGATCTACGTTCCTACCCTCACCTATGGTCATGAGCTGTGGGTCGTGACCGAAAGAACGAGATCTCGTATACAGGCAGCTGAAATGAGTTTCCTCCGCAGGGTGGCCAGGCTCTCCCTTAGAGATAGGGTGAGGAGCTCGGTCATCCGGGAGGAGATCAGAGTAGAGCCGCTGCTCCTCGGCATCGAGAGGAACCAGTTGAGGTGGCTCGGGCATCTGGTCAGGATGCCTCCTGGACCTCCCTGGTGAGGTGTTCCAGGCACATCCCTCTCCCCGGGAAAGACCCAGGACACGCTGGAGGGATTATATCTCTCAGCTGGCCTGGGAACACCTCGGGATCCTCCCTGCACAGTTGGCAAATGTCGTTGGGGAGAGGGAAGCCTGGGCTTCCCTGCTTAGGCTGCTGCCCCCACTCTTCTGTTAACAGCTTTTCTTGAAATTTCTCAACCTAAAATATGGTCCTGGAACATTACAGCTAGTTTTAACACAACAACTTACTTGTAATATGCACATAAGATTATTTTTATATGTGCTGAGTGTTAAGCTCAAAACATCCAGGTTGTTTTTACCTTGATTGTTGTGTTTGGTCTTCACGAAATATCTGCATGCTGTAAACTCGAGGATTAGCATCACATTACAATCTCATCCCACTGTCAAGCAAAAAGCTTTTTCATTTCTCTTTGATATTAGTTTGTTCATGTTTCTCAAAGTGAAATAATAAAACTGGGACTTTGGGGTCTTAACGTAAGCAAAGTGAAGGAAACTTAACTCTGCATCGTAACCACTAGCATTGATCTGTGGTTTCAACACTATTAACACTCAAATCTTTAACCCTTTCATGCCTGCTTTCACCGCAACAAACCACTTCCCTTAATTTTTTTAAGACATTTTATAATTTGCATTTATTCTCTTCTGTATTTATTTGACCTTATCTTTAATTATAAATCACTTATGTAATATTACATAAGTGATATTACATATCACTATCTGAAAATCACATTTGAAATACAACAGATGCAACAGAACGGCTGTAAACAGAAACTTATATTTAAATGTATTTTTTTTCATTCAGTTTCCCATCATTTTGTCTGTATTTATGTTGTTTTTATGTAACAGTAAATGCATTTAGAGGTTAATTATGAACCCTACTGCTTTGTAAAAGCATTTCCATGATGAACTTCGCACATAAAAGAAGTGAGCCTGCTGAAAGCATCTCTACCAGTCGACTTGGGTATGAAATGCTGAAGCAAAGCGTCATCCCATTACAGTTTGTTTTTTTTGTTTTTTTTTATTGTTGCTGTGTTATTTATCTTTTCATTTAAAAATGTCTCCCCATTGTCCCAAAGAAAGGAAAAAGGAGAAAAGATGCATTTTTTCCATTTTTTTTCTTATTGTAAGCATTTAAACCACTTAAAACTAGCTACAGCAATCATACATGAACAGAAGTTTAACAGAGAAAATTCTTCCACTGAGTTGTATTAAATTAATTTGACATATTTTCTTATTTTAACAACTAGATTTTAATTTTCATGAAAGCAAATGCCATCTTCTGATAAGCCTTTGTAGCAGTATTTTTTTTTTTTTTTTTTTTTTAGTACAACTTTAATTTCACTGATGTATTCAGTATTTTCAGTCAAGCCAACCTACTTATTTGACCAAAAAGAAGAAAATCATGTTTTTAACAGGGTCACAAAAAAAACTGTGCCACAAAAGCAGGAAACCTTAGGGGAGGAGACTTTGTGCTTTTGTGTATTCTAAATATATGCTTCCAAAAAGTGCTGGTTTGTTACTTTTAAGACACATTTACATGCAGCATTGCAGCAAGGTACTGTACATGCCATACATCATGGAGCAGTGAGACAAAAATTCTAATTTTAATTCATCGGACTCAGCTCATTTGAATCACAGCAAAAATCCAGTAAAAGTGAAACGGGAACATATGTTAGATTCACAGAGAATAACAGAGTAAGATGCTGATCTCAGCGTCCGGAGCGCGGCTGCTTTGCTAATTATGACTTCATGTGTGCAGCAGTTCTGGTGGGACAAAAACCCCCATCTGAGAGCACAATATGTCCTTTCTCATGATTCCCTGTTTTATCAGGCTTTATTGGTCTTCATTCAACAGTCAGAGGTGCAGAGACGTCAGACAGAGAGAAGAGGCTGATTCCAGTTCAAGGTTTCAGTTTGGCCTTAAACTCTTGTCGCCCCAGGCGGCAGGAATCGAAAACATTTGAGCTACCTATCATAACCAATCACTCCTGACGTCAAAGCGAACTGAAAAGTAACTGAGATCAAGGGACAGAATCATTGTTATATAAACTAATTTGTTGATAGAATATATGAACGTATTTTTGATTGTGTCTGGTGGAATTAGCAGATTCTTACAAGATACTGTTTTTGTGGAATAATAATAGTGAATTAAAGTTACAAGCGGCATTCATCTGTCAGGGTTTGGACTCCTTGTGCTTTAGTTTCAGGTTTCCTGTTTTATTTTATAATTTTTCCTGTTTAGTTCTCTTGGTTCTTGTTTAGCTTTATTGTTTTCCTGTTGATTTAGTTCACATGGATTCATTTAGTAGATTTGTGTCACCTGTGTCTTGTTGTGTTCACGGTTTCTGGTTTTGCTGGATCATTCTGTTGTGCTAGTTCCCTGAGTTTGTCTTCCGAGTTCCATTGTTAAAATAAATCAGTATTCAACCTGCATCCCAGTTCCCGACTCATTTGGGTCCACACCTTCATCTCCGTCCTGGCACCATCGGGTCAGAGCCTCACGCGCCCCCCCAATGCATGGTGTAACATTTTAAGAATCTAACAAATATGGTGTCAATTTTGGTGCATATCACATGTATTTTTATGGCGATATGATTAAGCTGAGTTTCAGAGTGAGACGGCTTTTTTTTCTGTGGGTTGCCACGGTAACACGGTTTCTCCTATTAGAAAGCTTTCAACATTGTTTGGTTCTCAGCTTGTCATGAAGCTTCCTGCCAAATTTGGAGTCAGTTGTACAAATCACTGCTGACTAGTTATATTGCTGAATTATATTTGCATTTCAATTTTTTTCTAACTGAAATATACATAAAAGAAAAACAAATTACTAGTTAACACACACATCTTAATGCTACAGTGGAAGTTGGTTGGCCTAGCTTAAACATCACGTGCATATCACATTACCAACATATTTCTAGCAACAAAAATAATACTAACACATATGCCAGTGTTTTCTTAACATATTAATACTTACAAAGATGAAAGTTTCTGAAGGCACAAGCGTGTGAGGGTACATTTAGTGTGTTTATGAGCTGCTGCTGCTTTACGTTCGTCGTTCGAGGCAAAATACGTCAAAGAGCTTTTCTACGTTAAGAGCGCTCACATGCTCAGGTAACTATACGATCGATATCACAAAGATTGTTTGCAATACAGATGTCTCACGCTGACTAATTTTCGATTTTAACATATTTAACCCTTTGAAGAGTGAACTTATACTTATTCTTAATATTTGTTAGCTATGAACTCTTGTTTTTAACCTTATTTATTTACATCATTAACAATATAGGATTAGTACTGTCCTTGGCCAAAAGACATGACAGTAGACGTTTGAGACCCAATGCATTGGGGGATTTTTACATGTCTGGCGGCGCTGTAAACCCATTTTTACATTGGAGTGTTTGCGAACTATAGACTATCGAACTTTTTACTGCGCTTGTGTGTGCCAAATTTCACAACTTTTAGTGCGGTTTTAGGGGGTCAGATTTAAACGAGTTTGTTTAAAAGAATAATAAACATTTGGAAAACAATAGGTCCCAAACTATACTTCATATAACTCGGATCCTAACAAAGATGTAATATTTTCACAAGTTAATATTCATGAAGAGCTTTCGGAACTGTTCAGAACATAAAGAGTGTCCATTCATTGCCCACCGAGCTCTAATATTCTGCAATAACTGCTTTTTAAGCAAAGCTAGAATCTGCCTGAGGATCCTCAGAAGCTTTAGGATGGTCTTGGTGTAAACCATTCTGTTTTTAAAGTTGCTGTTTCCATGAAGTCTCCAGTCGCTCAGCGCAATTTTAGCCTTTTAACATCGATGTGAAACATAATTTGCAGTAAAGTTGATTAAACTCTGAAAACAACACTGCACTGCCCCAATCCTGCTTTTACGACATAAATCTGGTACGTTGAGCTTGTGACGCCCACATTCAGTATCACATATGCAACGTTTTAGCACCACAAATATAATCTTGTGAAAAACACCCACACACTGGAGAAATTAGTCCGACGAGTTTATGTATGCAAATGTAAAATTAAACTTCCACATAAATGCAGATCAGAAGGGAGAAAATACACATGGCAGAGTTTAACCTCATTACAGCGGCTCACCCACTCGCTCAAGACCATAATGCGATTGGAGTGCATCTCCCAGCTGGTGACATCTATCATGAGCACCTCCGTGATGAAGAAGCACAAATCTGATAGCTGCATTGATTCAAGCCATTATGAGATTACTGGCAGGCTTCAATCCAGTAATGCAGCATTCATGCTCTGTCTGTGGTGACGGGTGTTACAATATATGGCTGCTCACCTTCATATAGTCCTTTATTAAATCAATAGCTGGAAACATAGTCTGAATTTCTATTGAGTCTCAGTTCTCACCAGTAATTGCTAAGGGGGATGTAAACTCAGCGACAATCAATAACAAGTCATTTAATGAAATAAGTAAGTGCTGCAGAGAAGAGAGGGGTGGAAAGGAACGTGGATTTTTAACTTTTAAGGACTTACAGGCATTAAATCTAATCATTTTTGGTAAATTTAAGAAATATAAAATTGAAATATTTATGTAAGTTTTAGGGATTCATAACATTTCTGTATGATGCTGTTCTATTCTGTAAGTTATGCAGAATAAAAAGGAAAAAAAAAAACCTGTTTCATGTCAGACACGACAGAGAATGTCATACAGAAAACAGAAAAATTGTCACGAGTTAAAACACTCCGAGAGGAAACAGGAAGTTTGACCCATGTCTGAGGAGAAAAAGAGATTCCTCTCTGTATTTTAGACACAATAAGTTTTACTTATACAATACAGTTAAAGAACAACGTGGATCAATTTGCTTTAGAGACATCAGACATCAGAAAATAAGTAGCATAATTTAATATTAAAGCTGCAAGCGGCATCCATCAGTTTTGAGCCACATACGCCCCCCCCCAACGGTGTAAATGTGTTAAGGACCGAACAAATACGAATGCTGTCAATTTTGGTGCAGATTACATGTATTTCTGTGGACATATGAGTAAACTGTGTTTCATGGCAAGAAGGCTTTTATTTCTACGGGTTGCCACGGTAACATGTTTTTGTTGTTTTTTTAACAGAAATATTTCAATATTATTTAGTCCCAAAATTCTCATGAAGCTTCCCGTTATTCTTTGGAATCATGGAGTCAATCGCATGAATCACTGCAGACTAGTTTGTTCAAATAAAATCTGCATAAAGTAAAAAAAAAAAAAAAAAAAATTTTTTTTAAAAAAAAATCGGCAAAAAAAAGCGTGTTTAAAGTCCAAGATGGCAGACATCCCGTTGCCATGGTAACGGGTGGTTGATTAGCTTTTTTCACTTGTCTTGAGGTGTTCCATTTGTGTGCCAAATTTTGTTGTCCTACGTCAAAGTAGACATTTGGGGCCCAGTTCAAAGCCAGAATTTTTTTTTTTTTTTTTTTTTTTTTTTTAGGAATTAACTTGTAAAAACAGTTAAAATAACTTGGAATGATGAGGATTTGTTTAATGGAATCTCAATAAATTATCTAGAATTGATTATGTCTCTAAAAAAAAACAACAAAAAAAAAACAACAAAAAAAAAAAGCTGCTTTACAAATAAAGTTGAGTTGAAGGAAAGTGATGGACGATGAAGGTTACTGGCTAAATTTATCGGAGCAGTAGGGGTTTAAATAAAAACCTAAACACAACTGTACACACATGCAGGTGTGCTGTCCTGTGATTGGCTAACGAGTCCTTTCTGAAATGCATCCAACCCTTTCCCTTCTGGTTAAAACACTAAACGCTGACGTAGAGATGGTATCGATGCCTTGCTGAAGGGCTCCGTCTGATTCTTGGTGAGTGCTATAAAACTGCTGAAAACCACTTGTGCTAGAATACTGCTGATGTCCTGCAACAGCTACGCCTATTATTTCTTAATGCGAGTGTGAAAGCAGCCCATTATCTGTAGAAGCTACACTCTGGAAGGCTGATGTGCCACTAATGGTCCCTTTGGGTGCACTGGAGAGAGTCCCAGTGCATCCAACCAGTGCCCTCCTCACCCGTCTGTCTTTCCTTTTTCTTTATGAAACACACACACACACACACACACACACACACTTTTTCCTGCAGAAAGGACAGTATGACCAGTAGCTGCCGTGAAGATCATCTGCTTGGAGTAAAGGTACTTCAGTTAACCAGAATATAGTTACAGTTCACGTCATGTTTAGCTGTGTGGCCTACAGAGACCCCCCCCCCCCCCCCCCCCCCCCCACCACCACCACTGGTATGCTGTGTTTAGAGTTATAACACATTTATAGCAACATTTATTAACCCTTTGCTTGATTAACCTTGTATTTTTACATATTTATAATAAACTAATCCTCTAAAGGAATGTCATATGGACTGGTGAGCTGTCCAGGGTGTTCCTGCATCCTGCCTGAGGTTTACTGGGATAGACTCCAGCTTCCCCACCAGGCTTAACTGGAATAAGCAGAAAATGAATGAATGACTGTAAAGGTAATCTCCATCTTACAGTTATCTGATCGAGATTGTTCCCAGAATAGCGTCATTCTTAATTATTTTGTTACGTAATTAGCTGGAAATAAACAGTTTTGTCTGAAACAGTTAAGGGGGGGGGGGTACTCCCAACATTTGCAGGGCTGCTGCCCCTGGGACTGGAGTTGCCCACCCCTTGCCTAGAATAACCAAATGCCAAAAAAAATCTGCTTGATAGACCCAACACAGTGTTGGAAATGCTCCTCAGAGATTTTGCTCCATGTTGCAGAGCCATGATGAAAAGCTCCACCGCTGCCCGACTGTGGAGACGGTCAGACCACAGCGGACTTATGGTCCAGAAGGCGCTTTGAGCTGTGAAACGGTGAAATATGCAGGTGAACAGGCGGACTTCATGAAGCGGTTTCGTTTCATCTTACAGTAAAATCCTTTTAACTGATTTTAGACAGACAGACAGATCGATCTTTATTTCAGACAAAATAACAGAACTTAATCAACAGGTTAAAAAAGTAGCAATTGTGTATATGTATATGTGTTAATACTGGCAAGTGCGTATATGTTTGTACGTATGTATGTGTGTGTATGTGTGTGCATGGAGGTGTGTGTGTATATGTATGTATGTGTATATGTATATGTGTACATATGTATTTATATGTGTATATATATATATATTATGTGTGTATACGTGTGTGTATATGTATGTGTATGTATGCGTGTGTATGTGTGTGTATATGTATGTGTGTGCCTGTATGTGTGTATGTATACATCTGTAGGTTGTTTTCTTTCTTTTTGTTTTTGGGTTATTTTTTAGTTGTTGTTTTTTTCTCTCCCTTTTCTCTCCCTTTATCTCTTTCCCTTTTCTTATGAGGTGTTTCTTCTCCTTTCTCTTTCTGTCTTTTGTCTGTCCTCTCTGGTCCAGCAGTACAAACTCTACAATTCAAACAACAATACAAAATAAACATAGAAATAAAATAAAAATTCAGAAAGTCAAGGGGATCATTATATCTATAAAGCTTCCCTTGGCAGAGAAAATTTGCTCAGCAGAACACAGCATCCAGACCATCATTCTGCTTGCCTAAATGCTGGACAAGACAAAAAAAAAAAAAAAACTTAAATACTGAAGGAAAACCAAACATTTTAAATATATACCTTAAAATAAATCAATGAAATATATCTTATTTTATATTCTTATTAAATTACATAAATTTATTAAATTACACAAAATCATTAAATAAATGTATTAAACTGCTTTTTTTTTTTTTTTAAATTGCACAAACTTATTTTTAAAAAAATTCATTTTTAAAGTACATAAATGCATTAAATTTAAATTTAATAAATCTTTTATATTGTTGCAAAATAAAACAACCAAATGAGCATCTGTTAGTCTGTAGATTGGTGTTTAATACTAATTTCAGTGGGTTATCAATAGAAAAATGTTTATTTCTCTAACTTCCAGCTGGTCTGCACATGTCAACACATGTGTGCTTCTCTCCAGTGTTGTTTCAGATTAAGATGTGGAACAAGTGCAGATTTTAATGTCTAACTTCCACCAAGCAGAAAGCGTCTCTCTGAGCGGACTCGCAGTCTGAAGCAGCACTCGACAGGCTGTTGAGCAGGTGAGTGGCTGGTTCCAGCGAAGAAATGAGCTTAACTCTGATGGTGCATTTGCTCCTCAGATACACAACAAACTCTCCTCTTGCATATTGATGTATTTCCTGAGACCTTTACGCAGATATAACAACCGTCCTGCAGGTATTTTTAGTGACAAGAAGTTTTGGCACACGAGTGACGGCCTTCTTATTTATATAACTGTTGTTAATATCTCAGTTTCTGCTCGGGAAATAACGGACTGTTGGGTGGAAACCTCAGGCTGCTGGGAACTCTGCTCTGTTCACACAGCTGCTGCCAAGTCTCACAGAATGAGCTGAAAAACCTTTCCTACTGTTCAATGTGACACTTATTTGTATTAATTACTTCACAAATGATCTGTAATAAAGTAAAAAGAAAAAAATGATATGTTCTGATGACTATTTGCCTGTAAAAACTAATTACAAAAAACATTTCCCTCCATTAAAATGACGAATAATCTGAAAGACATAACATACATTGCATACAACTGATGTGGATTTGTACTTTTCAGCGCCTGCTTTAGCCAGATGTGCGCAGCTGTTAATAAGAGCACATTTCACACGCAGCAGGACACTGTTTCACTTTGCCAGATGTGTACACGCCGTCACATCATGTTCCTTAAAATCAACACGTATCTGTACGTTTCTACAGCTTTACTTCCGCTTATTCATCCTGTTTTTCATCATTTTAATCAAAAGAATGTGAAGAATTAATTCCCCTCATCAGAATTAGCTGCCACGCCTCCGTCTTACTTTGCATCTGTGTAAAACAGTCCAGGTCAGGGATGTTCCTGCAGCTCTGGTGTCCTGAAGACTTCTGCAGGGACACTGAGCTCATTGGATCAGAAAATCCATCATTTTTAACAAATTATTACTCATTTCCTATTCATCAAATGCTTGCATTCCTCATCAGGTCATGCATGTCTTGTTTCTCGCAGCAGAGGCTGAATTTCAATGAGCGTTCCAACAGCAGCGAGCTTTGATTGAATATGCAGAGAGCAACTCTTCTTCCTCACAGCTCTAATTCGCCAGAAAACGGAGCCCATTTTTCTTATTCCTACTTCTGACATTAAGGTGTTGAGAGTCCTTGCTGCTGATTTTTCCATTTAAACACCTGGATATCTCACAGTAGTCACTAATTTCACGATTGTTTTGATGCACGAGGAGAAAAAAATCTCAGAATCACACATTCAGTTTCAGTATTAGCACAATAAAATGTTTAATACCCCGTTGTGGTTATTACAGAAAAAACAAGAAAAGAAAAAACTATTCTGTCAAGGTAGAAAAAGGCCTTTGGAACCAAACAACATCCTGGATTTGTATTCAGTTGATGCTTTAATGGGTTCAGAAAGTCTTTCTTCTGTGAGAGGCTGAATAATAAGCTTGCCAGCGCCGGTAGATGTGATTATCGCCTATCAACAGCCACTGAATATGGATTATGGATCCTCTTAGTCTGTTTATCTTTTTGTTTCAACTAAAGAGCTCCAACCCTGACACCGCTGCTGAGTAAGAAGCTGTCAGTGTGTTTATGCTAATTACTAACTGATACTTCCTTAGATCAGAAAATGTTCTGCTAACAGGGTTGGGTGTTATCCTTCATCACCATGACTTTACAGTCGTTTAGTTGTAACTGAGAAGTTTACTCTTGCAAGGTAACAAAAACATGTCAGACTTACGATATTTGTTGGTTTTTAATGTAGAAATCTTTTTATTTTCGGAAATTTAATTTAATTTATTTATTTATTTAATTTAAAACAACATAAAAATAAATTCAAACTAAGACTACCAATTAAATTAGGCTTGAGTGAAAAGGAGCAGAAAGAAGAGCAATCTTATGATATCTGCCCACTTAATTAATTTCATGATCATCCTATGTCCATTCTTATTATACATTTTACAATATTCACATCCAACATCCAGTTGTTCCAAAATTTGCATTAGCACCCATTACATTCCTTTCTTTTTAGTCGTTTTGAAAGCATTTACAGATATTCAAAATGTAACACCATCGTAATTATTCAAGGTAATTCACATTATACCTCTAACTCTTCATGAGTCTTTAATATTTTTCTTTTTATGCTTTTCTTAAACACATTGATTGTTTCTGATTCTTTAACTTCTTTTTGAAGCTCATTCCATAAATTTATTCCATTATTTTTGTTCTGAAGGTTTTTTAAACATCTCAGTTCTTTTCAAATCTTAACGACTTTCTTTTTATTTTCTTCTTTTTTCAAATCTTTCTTCTGTTTACTGCCAACATGTTCCTGTTTGCTTTATACAACATCTGAATATTACAATCTACTGTATCATAGAATTTTGTTAAATTACATTTTGTAAACAGTGGGTTTGATGGATCTCTATATCTACTATTGTTTAGTTTATGTAACACTTCTATGGATTTAGCTATTTTTCCTTTTGTGTAATTTATATGTGGCTTCCAACTGAGATCCTCATCAATAATAATTCCTAAAAACTTTGTTTCCTGCACCCTTTGAATTTCCATCCCATCGATTTTTATAGATATATCTATATTTTTCTTTTTGTCATTGAACAGAATAAAATTAGTTGTTTTTTTTAAAATTCAAAACTAATTTATTTTGATCAAACCAAAGCTTTATTTTGAGTTCTTCATTTATGAAATGAGAAGGAAGGTGGAGAAAAGATAGAAAGAAATGGTTCTTCTTCCAAACGGAGACACCAGAGAACCGGCTACGCCCGTTCGGAAACAGAAAACATCCCACAGCCTTTACGGGAAAAAAAACAGCAACAAGGAGAGATGAAAGAGGAAAAATGTTATTTGCTCTTATTATCAGCATTATGACCAGAAAATTAAAAACAGTTTGGTAACCAGAGATGTATAAAGCAGAAGTAAAAATAAAGTGGAAGTCCTGCCATGTCTTTGGATCTACCTGTGCATTTAGAACCGGTGTTTCCACGAACAGGTTCGTCTACCTGCAGTGGAGCTGAGGTCATTACATTCACCTGGTTTAGTGGCTGGTTGGAAGAGCTGCTGGACACAACTTCTACTTTCTACACCTCTGTTAACACAAACTAGTCAAGTACAGGCGTGTCCTAAAGACTAGTTAACTACCTAACTACGCAACATCAAATCTGAGAGAAAACTATGATTTCAGTGTTAAATGGTAAGTGGACTTGTACTTCTATAGCGCTTTCCTAGTCTACAGACCACTCAAAGCGCTTTACACTACTTGTCACATTCACCCATTCACACACACACTCATTCTACACACTCCTACCCCGGCACATCAGGGGGCAGTTTTGGGGTTCAGTGTCTTGCCCTAGGACACTTTGGCATTTCAGGGGAAGCCTGGAATCGATCCCTCAACTTACCCGTTGAAGGACAACTGCTCTTCCTCCTGAGCTACAGCCGCCCCCAATGGTCAGATATTTCATGCAGTTTCTGCCACATGAACCTTTCCAGGAAAACCACATCTGCAAACGTGTTTTTGGAACATTTTTATGTGATTCACATGGATTGTTTGCAATAAATTGTGTCAGAACCTTGTTTACACACGTGATCCACATGTCATGTAAGGGAAAGATGATGCACTGATGTCGTTCAGATCTCCACATTCCCTCATCAGTAACTGTGGATCACCGTCTACCAGTCCAGAGATCCGAGACGCTGTCCTTGTAGACCAGGTCCTTTAACTCGGAGTAACAAAGTTCTGCAGGTTTTCAACACACCTGACCCAGAAATGGATCCACCAGCCAATTACTGATCTGCACACAATTAATTTAAAGGGTTCCTATTCTGGTATTTGGAGTTTTCTGAGCTTTCTACAGTGTTAGTGTTGAATCCTCATCAGACATGTGAACGACACTGGTTTTTATCACCTAAACGCATGTTTGAGTTTGACTTTGAATTCCAGCACGCTCTCCGTTCGGTTTCCACGGCGACGAAAAATGCGTTGTTTTAGAGAGTTTTTTCTACTAGGAAATCCTTGTGACGTCCCGGGGGATAAGGTTCGGTGACTGGTTACCTTCTACTGGTTAACAAGGGCATGTACAAATACATCAGGCGGGTGGAAAACGTGGGATAAAGTTATTTCCAACGATGGCTGGTGAGTTTACCAAAGAGAGACATCCTGCTGCATTCGTTGCTGTGGGTTGCTGTTTTCCACTTCGTTTTCAGGCTCTGATTCAGGTTCCAACATGTAGGGCTGGATGCTATGTGTTGACATTGTAGTTTGTTTTTTTATTGATTCATATTAGCCTAATCCTTCTGTTTATGAGACGTTACAATGACGGTGAAAGCAGGTGCGGTGCGCGCTCCCGATGTAGTGCAGTGGCGGGAGGCGGGGCTTAATGCGGAAGAGTCTCAATCCACTCGTTTTGCCCGCAGGCTGATCTGACAGCCTACGGAGAGGGTCGGTCTGAAGTAAATAAAGCCATTTGTGACAATAACTCCATCAATCCCAGCCCTTCTGGTCTCAGAAATAAAAATAAATTAGCCTGAAATACACATAATAGTTCCACTTTAAGTCAGGTGTGTTGGAGCAGAGTCACATTGAAAACCTGCAGAAAGAAGTAAAGTCCTTGGAACCAGCGAGATGCTGCATCAAACCAAACAGTTGCTGGATCTGCCTGCTGGAATGTGGCAGAATCCCTGAAAATGTTTCCATTCATACAATAACCAGCTTGTGGCGTTTGGGAATCTCTGACCTCCATCACAAAGTCCAGTCCGATCCGATCCGATCCGGTCCGATCCGATCCGACTGGACCACACCAACGCTTTGAGTTATAAATCCCTGTTAATATCTGACATCTTCCACAGCGTCTCCTGCAGGATCAGAGATGACTGGATTACTGGCAGTGAGCTGAAGAAACAGACGTGACAGAACGACA
The DNA here is from genome assembly GCF_933228915.1 of Telmatherina bonti. NCBI lineage: Eukaryota > Metazoa > Chordata > Actinopteri > Atheriniformes > Telmatherinidae > Telmatherina > Telmatherina bonti. The sequence continues at coordinate 37,674,853 of NC_136629.1, forward strand.
ACGCTGACTAATAACGTGCACGGAAACTTTCCTCACAGCAAGGCGACCAAACATTTGATCACAAGCTGACCTGTCAGAGATGAGACTGTTTAATATCTGAATCACGCCTTCCAGCTCATCATGTCGTGTATGACCAAACGAAACTACTTTCCTCACTAAATCTGTTTTTGATGCTCTCTGTCAAAAAACAATGAGTGGGTGGAATATCCATTCCAAAAAGCTTAGAGGTACTTCAAGATGCATGATCGAATTTCTGCTCATGTAGAGCTCTGTAAACATATTTGCTGGTATCGCCACAGGTTTGATGTCTCCTTCCCACTTCCACGACAGAATTAACTGCCCGTTTCAGCGTGGTTCGGCATCTTTAAAACTCTTTCAATCTGTTCTCCTCCTTTCCTCGTCTGCCCTCCTCGCTGATGGTTCTAAATGAGCCATCGCAGTAGCAGCAAATCATTAGGAGAGAGCGAGGAAGGTCAAGATTATAAAGATGAGGAACAATTATAAACCCACAGAGACAGCACAGCCCTGGAAAAGGTTAGTGTACTCGCTCTGAAACAAAGACATGAGGGGGAAGTACTTTCAAAGTGTTTTTAATGGCGTCTGCCTTCAGAAGTACCAGTGGGAGGGATAACACACACAAAAAAAACAGGTAAACAACAACATGTAGCCGACACAACCACACAGCATAACCAGAGTGATTATGAGTATTGCTAAAATTAATGGCAGATTTTTGGCACTATGAACTACAGGAAGAAGAAAACTGCGATGGCCTGGCGAGCTGTCCAGGGTGTACCCTGCCTGTCGCCCAAAGACTGCTGGGATAGGCTCCAGCTTCCCCGCGACCCTTCATTGGATTAAGCGGTTAGGAAAATGATTGAATGAATGAACGAACACACACACACACACACTCACTATCTTTAACTACATCTTTTACTGTACTACTACAGGTATCTGGTACCACTGCTGAAAGATTATCTTTAAAATAAAAATTAAATGGGAAAATAGCTGAGCTTGCTAAAAAAGTACCTTGCTAATAAGTTAATTGTGATAGTTTGTTTATTAAAAGATTTAATTTACCGTATTTTTTGCGGATTATAAGGTGCAATATCTACAATCTTTTAATAGCTTGTCTATTTTTATACATAAGACACACCGAGTTATAGACAAAGAATAAACGACGAAGTCTAGAACACCACGACGTGCAGCGGAGTGTCCGCAAAGTGCATTATAACAGTCCAATGCACTGTTTCTGAAATACCCCTGGGGGTACCTCAAGGCATTCTAGGGGGTAATGTTTTGAAAACTTAGATGTTTTTATGTTTTCTTTAAAACATCCTTAAACAAAATAATATGAATATTATATAAACATTTAATATATTTTATCCAATGTAAGTATTCATTCATAAACTGAATTTACATTTAAATTTACACCATTTCATTCCTCCCCAAATCCCACACTCCGATGTGAATTGAACCCCATCCGTTATGAGCCGAAGCACATTCATCAGTCACTGTTGTCTTTCAATGCAAACAATGGAGTCTTGTTTGAAGCGTCGTAGCGATTTTCATTGTTTTGCTTGATTAAAAGTTTAATAAACCAAACACAAGTTTTTTCTTTACCCAAAATACTTTGCTGTGGTTAGGGGGTACATGGCTGTGTTGCAAAAAGGTTGAGAACCGCTGGTCTATTGCATGGATCCAAATTGTTGTTTAATCTGCTTTTACCATTTTATAACAAATGTTTATTTCTTTTTTACTAAACTTGCTAAATATGCTAAAATACAGGAATTTATGTTGGCCTTAATGTACTTTTTATGCGAAACAACCATTGTCAAGCTACAGCGCGTTTCTCTTATTCACCTGTCACAAGCCAGCTGATCTGAATCAGTTGATTAACACGTTGCTATGGTGACATCCGCAATGGAGGGATACAACAGTGATGTAACTTGCCAATCTAAATGTACGTACAAACAAAAATTATGCAACCAGGTGGCATTAGAATCATCACTGACCATGGTATTTACCATGGCGCGTATGCCATGGTCAACTGGCGCGCATGTTGATAAAAAGATTCTTCTGATCAAAAACCACCTTGATGTTCTGGGCTTGTCTGTTCAAACAAGCCTCCGAAACCTTGGGGTTGTTTTCCACCGTGCTATGTCGCTGGAAGGCCATTCCTGACAACTGACAAAAAAAAATATTAATTAAAAACTATTTCTAAAGTCTAAAAAAAAACAAAAAAAAAAAACTCCAACTTTGAATTGATCATTCATGCTTTCATTTCATCTGAAACTGATCATTGTAATTCCATCTTTACTTGTCTCAAAGAGGACGACTTTAAATAGACTTCAGTGTCTCCAAAAACTGCTGTTAGACTTCTGACAGGTGCACCTAAAACATCCCATAATACCCCTATTTTATCCATCTTTCATTTTCCACCAGTCAAAATTCATATTGACTTTAAAACTTTAGCGTCTCTCAGTCTGGGTCAGACAGCGACACAACCATGGGGAAGACTGCTGACCTGACAGATGTCCAGAAGACCATCATTGACCCTCCACAAGGACGGAAAGCCATAAAGGTCATTTCTAAAGAAGCTGCTTGTTCAGAGAGCTGGATCCAAACATATTAATGGAAAGCTGAGTGGAAGGAAAAGGTGCACCAGCAGAAGGCAGAACCGCAGCCTGGAGAGGATCATCAAGCAACATCCATTCAGGAATCTGGGACGCTTTACAAGGAGTGGACTGAAGCTGGACTCATCAAGAGGCGCTATGCACAGACGGATCCTAGACATGGACTACAGATGTCCCATTCCTCGTGTCGAGCCTCTCCTGAGACAACGACAGAAGCATCTCACCCGGACTAGGGTGGAAAAGGACTGGTTCTCAGATGGAAGCAGATTCTGCATTTCATTTGGAAACCAAGGTCCCAGAGTCTGGAGGAAGAGTAGAGAGACATTTCTGTTTAAAATATCCTTCTTTCATTGATCTTATGTAATATTCTAATTTTCTGAGACACGACATTTTGGGTTTTCATTATATATTAGCAACAATTATCAACATTTCAAGAATAATGTTTGAAATCTTTTACTCTATGTTTAATGATACTATATCATATCTGGGTTTCACATTCTGAAATGAGTGACAAAAAATATGGAACTTTTTCATAATAATCTAATTTTCTCAGACTGAATCTTAAGAAGCAGTTGAAGTATATTTTAGTTAGAAAAGTTTTTGGTTGATGCTTTAGTTGCTTTTCTGTTTTAAGATCTTTTATTTTATTCATTTTATGTGGAGAGCTTTATCATTTCTGTCTGTGAAAGGCGCTCTATAATACATTTTACTTGACTAATACAGTTTGCAGTGAACTCGTCAGCATTGTCCTGTTTATTTCCTCCAACTGTGACAACAAACATCTGGATCAGTTTGCAAACCTCTGTTGAGTGTTTCTATAAATAAAGCTAATGGGGTTTAAAACTTGGCTAGGGTCCATTGTTACCTAAAGGCTAAAAATAGTGACTTAGTCACCATGACAACGATGAAAATAACATACTGTTTGGTCTGTGTATAAAACCCAAACCTATTTTATTATGCTTTGGAGTCAAATACACTAACATGCATTTGGGATGTTTTGGCTGAACACGGAAATGCAACATTTCACCTGTTGATGCGAAACGCTTCCTCCTGAAACTGGCAATATGTTACGTTTTCCAGTTTCTGGGAAAACAGCTGTTACTAAGAACATTTAACACTGTTAGAGTATCAGAAGAACATTTTCCCCTAAATGACCAAAACGACGTAAACCAGCTGGTTTTATGTCGAAGGATGAAGGAAAACAAAATACGGTAAAAAAAATAGCCACGCTATTGGAACGTGGACTCTGTAGATGACTCCTTCAACAAGCCATTCTAGTGTGTTTGGTGTTTGGTGGTAAAATGTTGCACAAAGACAGTTGGTTGCATGTTTTTAGAATTTACAGGCTTGTTAAATGGTTACCCAACACCTAACTTCTTCTGTTCAGTTTTACTGAAACTCAACCAATAATTTCACAGCATTCCTACGCCTCGGCGTAACCCAAAATTCTGCATTAGTCGGACTTTTACCCTTAAAAACCCCCTAAATACCCGCTTAATCACTTAATAGCTATCTAAATACACGTATTATACATCATATTATTGAAATAACAGTGCAGGTAATTAAAATAGATATTTCAATTAAAATAAAAATAAATATACACGCTCTGAGGCGTCACGTGTCATGAGAGCTTATACGGAACTTGGTAACTTCGAAACTTGCTCTATTTTTTTTTAATTACATTTATTTAATGAGTGCTGTAAAGTTGAAACGAAGTAGATCGAGAACCTAAAGACCGCCTTGTACTTCATTCTTCATATTCATTTGCTCACCTTCCCCTGGTGTCCTCTTATCAGTCCCATCCTTTGCATTTCCACCATGAAACCTGTAGAAAGCATACAGCCAGTGTGATTTCCTCGGGCACGCTCTGCACGTTTTCTATCACAAGTGATAGAAGAACTTTTAATATGCGCTTACAGAGATGTGAAAGTTCAAACAAACGTAGTCTGGGTTCAGTTGTGTCCAGCTTTAGGGAAGCATTGCTCATGTAGAGGAATACTGATCACTCTGTGACCATAAAGTGGCCTGAAGCGTCCTGTAATGCATGAGTTTTCCCAACTTCATGAACTTCAAGAAAAACCCCATACAATAAAGAGATTCCATCATTTTCTTACCTAAATATTAACCTTTATTATTTGTTAGTGATAAAAATAGAAGCCATACGTTTGTTGGCCAACATTGGCATAAATAAACAAACAGCCACTGATTCTGTAGATAATCTATTCAGTGTTTAGATCTGTCTCCTCATCAATTAAATGTAAAATCACCCTTCTGATCTTTGAATCTGTTGCTTGTCTGCTCTCCTCCTCCTTCTTTCTCTGTTTATTTCCTCAGCATATTTCTTCCTTTAACTTTTATCTGTCATCATCTGTTCCAGTCTTTTAGCCACCAATTGTTCCGTCTCTCATATGTTTTTGGGTTTGTCTTCGGGCGCCATGCTATATTTCCCTGGGCATTCATTCACAAGATTTTCTCCCGTTGGTAAGCTGGCCCTGCAGTAGAATTAATTGCATCAAATACAGATAACAGAGACAAGGGGAAGGGAGGGGAAACAATGATTGCATTTGGCGTCAGCTAGATAAATAGCTTCAACTGACAACAAACACCAGCTCTAATATCCTTCCAGCTTACTTTTCTGTCCCTTCTGCCTGTTGTATTTGCCGGTCTGGTTTTCTGTGTCTCAACTTTGAAGATATTAGTTTTCACTTCTTTTTCTTCCATTTTCCTTTCTACTAACATCAACTAATGAAGTTATTTGCTCGGAGCGGTGGTCCCGAGAAATAGAAAAAAATAAAAAAAATCACTTCCGTTGTGGCTTAATTGTGTTGTGTTGTGGCTTTTGTTTTGCTGTGACACTTCAGGGCCACCGTATATTTGTTTCCTGCTTCGAGCATTACCATTAAGCTCTACGTTTCCACCCACATCTGTGTATGTTACTAAAACATTCTATTTTAAAATGTTTGTAGGAGCTAACAAATGTTTTTGATGTTTTCTTATTATCTAAATACATATGATAAGCTATTTACCCGCTAAAGCCTGATATATTAAGGATTTGTGAATAAATCCTAAATAAATTTAAAATTATAAGTAAATTATTTTAAGTCTTTATTTGGCGCTTCAACAACCTTTATTACCATGTGATATGTCAGAATTACTGTAATACGTGTCCAACATGAGCCAGAACACAAACATCACGTCATGTTTAACAGAGTTTGAACAAAGTTTTTACCATAAAGTCATGTAAAAAGTCTAAAAGTGTATATAATGTATTAAAAGTAGTATTTCTAACAAGACTTATTCACACCAGTTATGTATGCTTTGTAAAAGATAATTTCTAGGAAATATTGAGCAAATGTTTCCAGATGTTTTGCCAGTGACACCTCTGTATGGTCAGAAAGATGACATTACAGTGACTAGAAATCCACAGAAAACATTCAGTTCTTTTTGTTTTGACCGTTTTTAGTTAAATCATTTTCATGGATTGCAATACGATTACTTGAAGCTGTTTGTTTTATTGTTTACTTGTTTTTCATCAATTATTAGTGAAACTTATTACAATCTGTTTAACAAACAAATGAAGTTTTTATCATGTCTGTCTATGAAACACTTGCAGCGAATGCAACACAAACAGTTTGCCGACAGTGAGTCAGGCTTTTTACTGCAACATATAGCACGTTTTATATGCAGTCTTTTACTTCAGCTATAAATACCGCTAAATGTCTGCTTGCCAGGAGACCCATAATTCAGATAAGCAATTCAAACAACACACAACGCACACTGTACATTGTGCATGGTATAACTATAATCATTCTTATCTTTCTCAGTGAAACACCTGCTGAGCGTTGCTGTTTTCTCAGTGGCCTTTCAACACCACTCATAATCCAGCAGCGTTCCTTCAGGACCGGATCATAGCTAAACCATTAACATTTGTGAAAATCTCACCCTTGTGCACGAAAGATATAGAGACAATAAGATGGTCGCTATTATTGTTCCCTTCAGATATACATAACAGAGCATTAAAAAACCAATCCATGTGAATTCACGGATACTGCCTGAGGGCATGCTGGAGTTTTTCTGTTGCACAAAACAAATCTGCCTAACAGGAGATTGTTACAAAAGTAAACAGCATTACTTAATGGTGGTTCTGTAACCGCGAGGCACTGAGCACCAGAAGAAGATGAAATGTGGTATCTAATGGATGGAGTTTTGCTTCAAAATGAAAAAATTAAAAAAAAATCTGCAAGCTACATTTTCCACTGGTGATGAATTTTTCTTGAAACTGTTCTGTCAGGTCATTACTGAGTGTTTGAAGACTGATTAATAACCATTCATACGTTGGAAGAAGAAAAAAGACTGAACTGAGATTAAGTTTAATTTAAATGTTAATCATGTTTATTTTTGCTTGGTTTTATTCTTACTGTGAATAAAGACTTTTGAGCATTCTGCCTCATGCTTGCATTTGTGAAATCACATCACTTCCACAAACAAAAAGCTTCATTTTGAATATTCATGTAGAAATATTAATCCTGGCTAAACCTAATTTGCAAACTTGAAGAAAACAGCTGGTGGGAAAAAAAAGGATCTAAACCAGCAAATACATAAGAAAAAAGGAAAAATGTTGACATATTTAACAGATTCTTCGATCATAAACAGCATTGGAGCTTAATGTTCACACACGGCGTGACCAGCGGTTGGAAGGACCGGATCAGAGGGGTCGTGGATGAAGACAGCCGTCTCTGATCCGCCTCTTGGTTCTTCCAGTATGTGATCATCTGCAGAGGAAGCACATGACTAGATCTCTTTAAAGTAGCTCAAATCTTCAGGCGCATGCACATGTCTGATGGCGTGTCGTCACCCACATCGTTTCCCTTATTCCACTGCGAACGCCATAAATGCACGAGTTCTGCTGTCACACTCGGCGTTTCGGTTAATTAGCCACTAGGAGAGTTGCAAACGAGCAGCAACATGCTTGATTAAAGAGGTATTTTGACAATGAGAGTATCTTCAAAGGGAGCTGCACTTTAAGCATTAGCAGAATAATTAATACTCATCTGGAGTAAAAGATCCTGCGGACCAACGCAGCGAGGTTCCACACAAATACCGTCCACACAGAAATGCACCGCACCCTGATAAGTCTGCAGGAACATCCGTTAGCAAACACAACCAACGCTACGCTACTCTTCTTTCATAAACACATTTAACTGGTAATTTCCCAGTTGACACTGGATTTAGAATATGTATATACCTACATACATACATACAGGGTGAAATGATTAGTACTTATATAGCACTTTGGTTGTATTTGGAGTCTATTTCATCTGTATGTTTTAAGGGTCTTAATTGTTGAAATCTAACAGGCTGTACTTATGAAGAATGTTTTATTTTAGGTTGTTTCAGTTCTACAAAGCATTTTGTCCAAAAATACTGACACTTCTAGTCCTGGTTTTCTATAGAATGAGAGACCACTTAACATACTGGTGCTGTGTAGAGGTGCAGTTTCTTTCCTAAAAACACTGAAACAAAGCCATGCTGGACATCCAACCGCCAACCTTCTGGAGGTTGGCCACACTGCCTGCTGAGCTACCGATCCCCAATCAAATCAACTCACCATTTCCACCACCGCCGCTTTGCCAGAACCTACAGACAATGATCAATGAGTGAGGAGCATCTGTGCAGAGCAAATCAAAAATCCCAGCCTGCCAAAGAATCCATAGCAGAAAACGTTAAATGAGTTCAGATCAAAGCTTCTATGGGAAGACCAAAAGGCTGCCTGCGTGCGTCACACACGCTAGATTCACATAAAAATAACTAATAAACTCATCACATCAGAAGCCGCCGCTCTTCAACAACCCACGGTGACGGCGTTCCTGCTAGCACGTCTCTCATGTGACAAAGACGTTTCTCCATAACAGACTGCCGAGGTGGCTCAGCGGGCGTTGTTGGCTCAGAGTTACAACCTGAAAATAGATTTACACATTTACCAATGATCATTTAGAGATGGATGGAAAATAGGACCGCGCTGGAAACCAGTGAACAAAGTCTGCATGCCCCAACCACATGGTTCCACATGCTGAAACTAAAAACAAGAGCTTGTGTTGCCCAATCAGAGATGCAAAATGGCTAAAAGGACAAACATTTCTTCAATATGCTTTGAAGTCATAAGTCAACGAGCAAAAGCCGCAAAAGCAGCGTCAATAAAACTCGTAATAAACTCCAGACGCAAACAGTGCAAAAGGTATTTACCCGTAAAACGTCATACGGCCATAGTTCCCCCAGATGGAAGGAGATCACTGCTGCCGTTGCCTAGCAACACCTGATACATAACTGATGACTGACACAACGTTACAGGTTTATATGGTTATTTATATCGTTATGGGGATATAAAATGAGCGACATCTAGAGATATGAGATTTTGGTCACATCGCCCAGTCCTACTTCCATCTGGATATCAAACACAGGAATATGTCTGCCAGCCATAATATCCATTTCAGCACCTTCCTGTCCTGCTTTTCGCCTCTTTTAGCTGCATGTTGCCGCACGTCTGGCAAGTTGCCCCGAGCTCTTTGGTTACATAACAGGAGACGTGATGCAAGAAGGTTTGCACCCACCGAGCCTCATCTCTTGTTTACAGGGACAGTCACAGCTACAGTTTAGCATTTAAGACCCAAACATCCTGTGATTACAGGATTTCTCCAGTATCTCCGGCTGGAGCTCTCCTCCCATCCTCCGGCTTTAACACCACATAAAACAAGAAGCAGGACTTTAGAAGAAAATCACACTTAGCTGTACTCTACGTATCATGTATGGTTTTTTCAGTGCAGTTGAAAGTGACAGCAAAGGAGAGCAAGGATGACGAGCAAGGTCACAAGCGGAGCTCCAACCTATTACTGCTGGAGTGTGTGTCTGAGCCCCGTGAGAAGCCTGAATGCCTCCAGGTAGATGAATAGATTTCTCTGGTTGTTGAAGGAGCACGGTTTGCACTGGAGTCATCTGGGGTTAGAGTTTTCTCTCCAGGAGACAGACAAAAACATCAGCGCCTCCCACACAGTCTACCACAACATCTTCAACTGTCAGCTCCCTGCTCTCCATCTGCCAACTTGTCTCTGCTATCATGTTTTGGATAAACAAGATTTTTTTTCCCGGTCAGAATGCAGTTTTGCAGCTGATGCAATTAAATAAGCGACAGAGTGTTTCTCAGTTCATCAGAATCTGCACGAGAGCAGATGCCACCCCAGAAATACCACCGAGATGACCTTTACTCCTCAGCGCCGCCCCCCGAGGACTCCATGTGATCTTCCACAACTTACCCAGCTGTCATTTCATTGTCAGTTTGTTTGCTGACACCGACCCTCTGTCAGTTTCTGTCAAATAAAAAATACTAAAACAGTGTAAACTCTCAGTTTAAAGAGAAATGACTCCTGACTTTTTTTTTTTTTTTTTTTTTTTTTTTTACACCATACATTTAAACATTTTAAGACTGATAAAACATTATAAATAGATGCGTATGATTTCCTCAGTTCTTGCCTTTGCATGGCCCTGCTGTTTGGGCTTTTACGGTCCTGTTTGCAGACAAACACACCGCTGGTGCTCAGAAGTAAGAACCTGCAGGTAAAGCTAACTCTGACAAGCTAGCTACTTTAAAAAGCAAATTAAACAATAAAAAGTGGCACATAACATCTTTTTAAATTAGCATGAACACTGTTTGTGCCTTCAAAGTGAGAACTGTCAACTGAGCAGAAATATGCAGCGATGTTTAAACAGATGCTTACAGATACCATAAGTGTGAAGGAATTTTTTCATCCTCATCAGGTGGAACACACACAGACAAAGTTAGTGTAGTGATGTCAACACGTTTTGTTTTCTGTATGAACAATCTCGGCTTCGCTTGCTATCTATCATCCATCCATCATCCTCTTCTGCTTATCTGAGACGGGTCTTGGAAGCAACGGGCCCAGGAGGAAAGCCCAGACATCTCTGTCATCTGTAACACTCTCCATCTGCTCTTGGGGGAACCTGAGGTGTTTCCAGGACAGAAGAGATATTAAATCCCTCCAGAGATTCTTGGACCAGCCCTGAAAACTCCTCCCAGCTGGACGTGACCAAAGAAATTCTGGAGGCAGGTGACGAGGAGTCATCCATATCAGATGGCAGAACCACCTCAGTGTGGAGGAGCGTCGAGCTTCCCCTGGATGCCCAGTTCTTCTGCTTATGCATCCTACGAGGGCTGCAGTCCAACAGGATTGTCCTGTTGTCTCTTCTTCAACTCACTTGACTCAAATTAACCCTGATGGAGACTTGAACACTGGCAGTGGTGGGAAGGAAGTGAGTCCAGGCCTCTGCAGAGACTGGAGCCTAAATCCAGCACAGTCCACCACTTGGTCATACTACCAGACTATGTGTCAGTGGCTGAACAGACCCCGTGGTTCAGGTAGGGTGCAAGACAGATGCAGATTTAGCAGCGAGGGCATTGCTAGGAACTTGCAAAAGTTCTATAAAAACATCCATTTTTTTCACCGCTTAGTCCAGTTCAAGGTCCCAGAAATCATTGGGCAAGAGGCCGGGTACATCACCAGTCCATCACAGGACCAACGCAGAGTCACAAACAACCACTAACACTCCAATTAACCTAACATGCATGTGTTGGGACGGTGGGAAGAAGCCTGGAGAGAACCCACTCTTACAAAGGAAACTCCTCCCCCCAGCCGAGGCGCCAACCAGCGACCTTTCTGCTGTGAGGCTGCAGTGCTAACCACCTCTAACGTGTCTTTAATGTAAATCTTACAGTTCTATGGTCCGGCTTTGTGCTACTGGTTCTGTGGTGCAACCAGGAGAGAACCAGGAGAGAACCAGGAGAGAACCAGGAGAGATCCAGGAGAGAACCTGCAGAGAACCAGGAGAAAACCTGGAGAGAACCAGGAGAGAACCTGGAGAGATCCAGGAGAGAACCTGGAGAGAACCAGGAGAAAACCTGGAGAGAACCAGGAGAGAACCAGGAGAGATCCAGGAGAGAACCAGGAGAGAACCTGGAGAGATCCAGGAGAGAACCTGGAGAGAACCAGGAGAAAACCTGGAGAGAACCTGGAGAGAACCAGGAGAAAACCTGGAGAGAACCTGGAGAGAACCAGGAGAGAACCAGGAGAGAACCAGGAGAGAACCTGGAGAGAACCAGGAGAGAACCTGGAGAGAACCAGGAGAGAACCTGGAGAGATCCAGGAGAGATCCAGGAGAGAACCTGGAGAGAACCAGGAGAGAACCTGGAGAGAACCAGGAGAAAACCTGGAGAGAACCTGGAGAGATCCAGGAGAGAACCTGCAGAGAACCAGGAGAAAACCTGGAGAGAACCAGGAGAGAACCTGGAGAGATCCAGGAGAGATCCAGGAGAGAACCTGGAGAGAACCAGGAGAGAACCAGGAGAGAACCAGGACAGAACCTGGAGAGAACCAGGAGAGAACCTGGAGAGAACCTGAAGAGAACCTGAAGAGAACCAGGAGAGAACCAGGAGAGATCCAGGAGAGAACCAGGAGAGAACCTGGAGAGAACCAGGAGAGAACCTGGAGAGAACCTGGAGAGAACCAGGAGAGAACCTGAAGAGAACCAGGAGAGAACCAGGAGAGAACCAGGAGAGAACCTGGAGAGAACCAGGAGAGAACCAGGAGAGAACCAGGAGAGAACCAGGAGAAAACCTGGAGAGAACCAGGAGAGAACCTGGAGAGAACCTGGAGAGATCCAGGAGAGAACCTGGAGAGAACCAGGAGAAAACCTGGAGAGAACCTGGAGAGAACCAGGAGAAAACCTGGAGAGAACCTGGAGAGAACCAGGAGAGAACCAGGAGAGAACCAGGAGAGAACCTGGAGAGAACCAGGAGAGAACCTGGAGAGAACCAGGAGAGATCCAGGAGAGAACCTGGAGAGAACCAGGAGAGAACCTGGAGAGAACCTGGAGAGAACCAGGAGAAAACCTGGAGAGAACCTGGAGAGATCCAGGAGAGAACCTGCAGAGAACCAGGAGAAAACCTGGAGAGAACCAGGAGAGAACCTGGAGAGATCCAGGAGAGATCCAGGAGAGATCCAGGAGAGAACCTGGAGAGAACCAGGAGAGAACCAGGAGAGAACCAGGACAGAACCTGGAGAGAACCAGGAGAGAACCTGGAGAGAACCTGAAGAGAACCTGAAGAGAACCAGGAGAGAACCAGGAGAGATCCAGGAGAGAACCAGGAGAGAACCTGGAGAGAACCAGGAGAGAACCAGGAGAGAACCTGGAGAGAACCAGGAGAGAACCTGAAGAGAACCAGGAGAGAACCAGGAGAGAACCAGGAGAGAACCTGGAGAGAACCAGGAGAGAACCTGGAGAGAACCAGGAGAGATCCAGGAGAGATCCAGGAGAGAACCTGCAGAGAACCAGGAGAAAACCTGGAGAGAACCAGGAGAGAACCTGGAGAGATCCAGGAGAGAACCTGGAGAGAACCTGGAGAGAACCAGGAGAGAACCTGGAGAGATCCAGGAGAGAACCAGGAGAGAACCAGGAGAGAACCTGGAGAGATCCAGGAGAGATCCTGGAGAGAACCTGGAGAGAATCTGGAGAGAACCTGGAGAGAACCAGGAGAGAACCAGGAGAGATCCAGGAGAGAACCTGGAGAGAACCAGGAGAGAACCTGGAGAGAACCTGGAGAGATCCAGGAGAGAACCTGGAGAGAACCTGGAGAGATCCAGGAGAGAACCAGGAGAAAACCTGGAGAGAACCAGGAGAAAACCTGGAGAGAACCAGGAGAGAACCAGGAGAGAACCTGGAGAGATCCAGGAGAGAACCTGGAGAGAACCAGGAGAAAACCTGGAGAGAACCTGGAGAGAACCAGGAGAAAACCTGGAGAGAACCTGGAGAGAACCAGGAGAAAACCTGGAGAGAACCTGGAGAGAACCAGGAGAGAACCTGGAGAGAACCTGGAGAGATCCAGGAGAGAACCTGGAGAGAACCAGGAGAAAACCTGGAGAGAACCTGGAGAGAACCTGGAGAGATCCAGGAGAGAACCTGGAGAGAACTAGGAGAAAACCTGGAGAGAACCTGGAGAGAACCAGGAGAAAACCTGGAGAGATCCAGGAGAGAACCAGGAGAGAACCTGGAGAGAACCTGGAGAAAACCTGGAGAGAACCAGGAGAAAACCTGGAGAGAACCAGGAGAAAACCTGGAGAGAACCAGGAGAGAACCAGGAGAAAACCTGGAGAGAACCTGGAGAGAACCAGGAGAGAACCTGGAGAGAACCAGGAGAGAACCAGGAGAGAACCAGGAGAAAACCTGGAGAGAACCTGGAGAGAACCAGGAGAAAACCTGGAGAGAACCTGGAGAAAACCTGGAGAGAACCTGGAGAAAACCTGGAGAGAACCAGGAGAGAACCTGGAGAGAACCAGGAGAGAACCAGGAGAGAACCAGGAGAGAACCAGGAGAAAACCTGGAGAGAACCAGGAGAGAACCAGGAGAGAACCAGGAGAGAACCTGGAGAGAACCAGGAGAGAACCAGGAGAGAACCAGGAGAGAACCAGGAGAAAACCTGGAGAGAACCTGGAGAGAACCAGGAGAAAACCTGGAGAGAACCTGGAGAAAACCTGGAGAGAACCTGGAGAAAACCTGGAGAGAACCAGGAGAGAACCCACACATATATGGCAGAACATACAACATACAAACAGAAAGGCCACTGATGAAACCGGTCCTAAGCCGAGACTCAGACCAGCGACCAATCTGTGAAAACTGTGAAATTATCAGTGTGTGTGTGTGTGTGTGTGTGTGTGTGTGTCTTACACTTCACATGGACAACTCTAATAAGCTTGAGAATCAATATTTTCTCTCTTTTCATCCATCAGTCCATCCATCTGTATGTCAATCCCTCCACCTGTACATCCATCTCTCCATCCCTCCACCTGTACGTCCATCTCTCCATCCCTCCACCTGTACGTCCATCTCTCCATCCCTCCACCTGTACGTCCATCTCTCCATCCCTCCACCTGTACGTCCATCTCTCCATCCCTCCACCTGTACGTCCATCTCTCCATCCCTCCACCTGTACATCCATCTCTCCATCCCTCCACCTGTACATCCATCTCTCCATCCCTCCACCTGTCCGTCCATCTCTCCATCCCTCCACCTGTCCGTCCATCTCTCCATCCCTCCACCTGTACATCCATCTCTCCACCTGTACATCCATCTCTCCATCCCTCCACCTGTACATCCATCTCTCCATCCCTCCACCTGTACATCCATCTCTCCATCCCTCCACCTGTACATCCATCTCTCCATCCCTCCACCTGTACGTCCATCTCTCCATCCCTCCACCTGTACGTCCATCTCTCCACCTGTACATCCATCTCTCCATCCCTCCACCTGTACATCCATCTCTCCATCCCTCCACCTGTACATCCATCTCTCCATCCCTCCACCTGTCCGTCCATCTCTCCATCCCTCCACCTGTACATCCATCTCTCCATCCCTCCACCTGTACATCCATCTCTCCATCCCTCCACCTGTACGTCCATCTCTCCATCCCTCCACCTGTACGTCCATCTCTCCATCCCTCCACCTGTCCGTCCATCTCTCCATCCCTCCACCTGTCCGTCCATCTCTCCATCCCTCCACCTGTCCGTCCATCTCTCCATCCCTCCACCTGTACATCCATCTCTCCATCCCTCCACCTGTCCGTCCATCTCTCCATCCCTCCACCTGTCCGTCCATCTCTCCATCCCTCCACCTGTCCGTCCATCTCTCCATCCCTCCACCTGTACGTCCATCTCTCCATCCCTCCACCTGTACGTCCATCTCTCCATCCCTCCACCTGTCCGTCCATCTCTCCATCCCTCCACCTGTCCGTCCATCTCTCCATCCCTCCACCTGTCCGTCCATCTCTCCATCCCTCCACCTGTCCGTCCATCTCTCCATCCCTCCACCTGTCCGTCCATCTCTCCATCCCTCCACCTGTACATCCATCTCTCCATCCCTCCACCTGTCCATCCATCTCTCCATCCCTCCACCTGTCCATCCATCTCTCCATCCCTCCACCTGTCCTTCCATCTGTCCGTCCATCTCTTCATCCCTATGTCCATCCCTCCATCTGTCTGTCCATCTCTCCATCCCTCCACCTGTCCGTCCATCTCTCCATCCCTCCACCTGTCCATCCATCTCTCCATCCCTCCACCTGTACATCCATCCCTCCACCTGTCCATCCATCTCTCCATCCCTCCACCTGTCCTTCCAACTGTCCGTCCATCTCTTCATCCCTATGTCCATCCCTCCATCTGTCTGTCCATACTTCCATCTGTCTCTCCATCCCTCCACCTGTCTGTCCATCTCTCCATCCCTACGTCTATCCCTCCATCTGTATGTCCATCCCTCCATCTGTCCCTCCATCTGTATGTCCATCCCTCCATCTGTCCGTCCATCCCTCCATCCATCCTTTTGAATGCAGGGCTTTGGGGTCTTCTAGACAATCTTTGATGTAATTTCGTGTCATTTTCAGGAATAATTCTCAGAGTTGAGAATTTCTGGAATTTGACTCTTTTCTCAAACTAAATTAAAGCTCTTTGTCGCTATTTTCAGGTCCAAGAATCCCTCCTACTCCCCCAGATGTTTAAGAGACCTCCACCACCTCCTCTTCCTCCACACTAATCAGATCTCCTGAAAAATGGACGCCCATTCTGATTACATAGGTGTGCAGATAGCAAGGAGTTTTCAGGGTCTGATGCTTGAAATGAAACCTCCTCTGAAATATGTTATTGTTCTTCGTCTTGACTTCCAGTCTCTAAGTCCGTTTAGCTCCAGTAGGGTTGGTTCTGAATGAGGTTGACTGTTATTAATGACACAGCTGCAGAAACATGAATTTATGGATCAATTCAACTGACTGCTTGCACCATAGTTAGCCAGCTAGCTAGTTCCTGCTATCACCTTGCTGACTGTTACTGTGGCAACAGTGCCATCACTGTAATTATTCAGATGCTGCATCATCTCATTTTACTGCACAATCTAAATTAATACTTATAATTTCTTAAAACTTAACAGGACAACACATTTACACTTTATTATTTAACTGACATTTTAAAATGATTTTCAGGATACAGAGGTTACTGTTTAACACTTAATTCAGGTTTTTTTGTGTTTGAAATAGAATAAATTAAATCATGGGAATAGTTTGAAAGTTTGTGGCTGCTGTTACTTCAGCTGACCACTAGGTGTCACCAGTGTGGTCCGACCATAGACTGTATATGAAAGATGGACAGAGCTTCCGTTGGTTAAAAGTGAAGCCGATGTGGAAGTGCATAAAACTGCAGTTCCCCCTTCATCCACTAGGGGCTGCAAAACAGAACAAATCCCCATAGACTCCCATGTTAAAAAGACCAACTTCACAGCATAAATAAACATGTTTACAGCAGAAATAAACATGTTTACAGCAGGAACAAACATTTTTACAGCAGGAATAAACATGTTTACATCAGGAATAAACATGTTTACAGCAGGAATAAACATGTTTACAGCCTGGTACGAAAATCCATTATAGGTTTAATAGGTCAGGTTTACCTTCATGACAACTGTGGGGGGAGTGAATTTTTTTCTAACTTGCTCATTTCAAGTAAAGCCCGCTTACCACCGTTAGCTAGTTAGCTTCTGTTAGCTTCTGTTATCTCCGGGTTAGCTCGGTTAGCTCTTAGCTACAGGTAGCTCGGAGTTCGCTCGATGTCAATCATCCACCATGACGCTCACAGCCCCCCTCTCAGCTCAACCTCTTTGCCCATATTTGTATTTTCCGGGCGAGACGACACGCATGCCCCTGCCAAGATGGTGATGGTAGGAACCGCCCAGCGAGCTTCAATTCAGCTCTTCAGAAATCTACGGGTGGCGTCACGGAGGCTCCGCCCATCTTTTCATTTACAGTCTATGGCAGGGGTGCCCAAGTCCAGTCCTCAAAATCTCCCATCCTGCAACCTTATCCAGCACAGCTGAGTCAAATCGCTGAATTCCTCTTCTGCATGTCATTCAGCTCTGCAGAGGCCTGCTAACGAGCCACTTATTTGATTCAGGTGTGTTGAAGAAGGGTTGCACCTAAAAACAGCAGGACTGTAGATCTCGAGGACCGGACTTGGGCACCCCTTGTCTATGGGTCTGAATGAGGATTTGAAGCTTCAAATCTTTTATGAAACAATTTGGAAAAAGTTACAAAGGCTTCATCTGCACTTCTCCACCATATACTTAGATTATTTTGCACATATGTGCACAGAAAAACCAAACACACTCAAAACAGAAGTAAGAAAATAAAAACTATTTAAATGCACATGTTCATTTGAGCCGACTCTACACAAACGTGCACTCACATGTGTGTACCCCACGATGATGAGCATGTTGTTTTTATAATTCCATTGCTGAAGAGTGGACTGCAGTAACAGAAATCCCCCCAGACACACTAGTTCTCTCTCCATGTTAGACAATATCACATTGACTTGCAATTATTTCCTGAAAACTTTTTTAAACCAAAACCAGAAACTTAACTTGATCTGATCTCATTTTAACTTTATAATCTAACAATTTAATCATTTAATTAATGAGAGCTTAATTTGATCCCATTGAAGGAAAGCTGCTCTGCATAAAATGACTCCATTACAGTTTAATACCCCCACAGAATAAATAATGAAAGTAGACAAACACACTCACGTACACACACTTTGACTTAAATTGACTTCTACCATAAAGCTCATGCTAGCTGCTAACTCCCTCCCAACGATCCTGCAGTCATTTCCATTTCCATAACCAGCATGGAGCCAAATTGCTAATAAAGTTAGCATGCTGACAGTCAGTATTCACTGTGTGTGTTAATGCCCCATTCTGAGCAGTTCTATGGAAGGGCTAGGCCTGTCCATGTTGGTTTACCCCATTAGAAGATAATAGTTTTAGTTGGGTTTGTGCAGTCCATTCAGAATCCTGCTGAGAACATTGATTTTAGTGTTTGCTGCTCTCACTGTGCATGTTTTTGTGTTGTTCTACTGCATAATGCATTTCAGGAGGTGCATTGTGGAGCAGTGAAAGGTGTTTCATCTGTAAGACTAAAAAGAGAAGATTTGGCTTTTGCTTGCATTTAAAAATCTTCTTTCAGAGAGGAAAAAGCTCGGCTAAGATTTACCTCCTCAGAAAGGAACAGCCTGTTTAGAATTACCATGAATCTTTAACCAGATCATTTACTTAACAGCTGAGGAAATCACTCAGGAGGCATGTTTGTAAAATTCTGATCCAAATGAAAAATCATTTGAGTTTATTTCAGAATAAACTGAAATTTTGCAAGATGAATCAGAAGACAATGACACAAGACCTATTCATCACTTTATTAGATCCACCTTGCAAGTACCGTGTTGAACCCATTTGACTTCAGAACTGCCTTGATGGTAAAGATTTAACAAGGTGGAAAAGTTTTCTGAGATTTTTCTCCACATTGACATGAAGCATCACACAGTTACTGCACATCATAATCCACCTCATCTCCGGTTCCACCTCATCACCATGAGAATCTCCCGTTCCACCTCATCATGATCAGAATCTCTCGTTCCACATCATCAACATGAGAATCTCCGGTTCCACTTCATCATGATTAGAATCTCTCGTTCCACTTCATGATGAGAATCTCTCATTCCACCTCATCATGAGAATCTCCTGTTCCACCTCATCATGATGAGAATCTCTCGTTCCACCTCATGATGAGAATCTCCCATTCCACCTCATCACCATGAGAATCTCCCGTTCCACCTCATCAACATGAGAATCTCCCGTTCCACTTCATGATGAGAATCTCTCGTTCCACATCATAAACATGAGAATCTCCCGTTCCACCTCATCATGATGAGAATCTCCCGTTCCACCTCATCATGATGAGAATCTCCCGTTCCACCTCATCATGATGAGAATCTCCCGTTCCACCTCATCATGATGAGAATCTCCCGTTCCACCTCATCATGATGAGAATCTCCCGTTCCACCTCATCACCATGAGAATCTCCCGTTCCACCTCATCACCATGAGAATCTCCCGTTCCACTTCATCATGATGAGAATCTCCCGTTCCACCTCATCACCATGAGAATCTCCCGTTCCACCACATCATAATGAGAATTTCCTGTTCCACATCATCAACATGAGAATCTCCAGTTCCATCTCATCACCATGAGAATCTCCCGTTCCACCTCATGATGAGAATCTCCCGTTCCACCTCATCAACATGAGAATCTCCCGTTCCACCTCATCACCATGAGAATCTCCCGTTCCACCTCATCACCATGAGAATCTCCCGTTCCACCTCATCACCATGAGAATCTCCCGTTCCACCTCATCATGATGAGAATCTCCTGTTCCACCACATCATGATAAGAATCTCACGTTCCACCTCTTCATCATGATGAGAATCTCCCGTTCCACCTCATCATGATAAGAATCTCACGTTTCACCTCTTCATCATGATGAGAATCTCCCGTTTCACCTCATCAACATGAGAATCTCCCGTTCCATCTCATCACCATGAGAATCTCCCGTTCCACCTCATCACCATGAGAATCTCCCGTTCCACTTCATCATGATGAGAATGTCCCATTCCACCTCATCACCATGAGAATCTCCCGTTCCACCTCATCACCATGAGAATCTCCCGTTCCACCTCATCATGATGAGAATCTCCCGTTTCACCACATCATGATGAGAATCTCCCGTTCCACCTCATCATGATGAGAATCTCACGTTCCACCTCTTCATCATGATGAGAATCTCCCGTTCCACCTCATCACCATGAGAATCTCCCGTTCCACCTCATCAGAATGTTTATCTCCCATTCCACCTCATCACCATGAGAATTTCCCGTTCCACCTCATCACCATGAGACTCTCCCGTTCCACTTCATCATGATGAGATTCTCCCGTTCCACCTCATCATGATGAGAATCTCCCGTTTCACCACATCATGATGAGAATATCCCGTTCCACCTCATCACCATGAGAATCTCCCGTTCCACCACATCACCATGAGAATCTCCCGTTCCACCACATCATAATGAGAATTTCCCGTTCCACCTCATCACCATGAGAATCTCCCATTCCACCACATCACCATGAGAATCTCCCGTTCCACCACATCATAATGAGAATTTCCTGTTCCACCTCATCAACATGAGAATCTCCCGTTCCATCTCATCACCATGAGAATCTCCCGTTCCACCTCATGATGAGAATCTCCTGTTCCACTTCATCATGATGAGAATCTCCCGTTCCACCTCATCATGATGAGAATCTCCTGTTCCACCACATCATGATAAGAATCTCACGTTCCACCTCTTCATCATGATGAGAATCTCCCGTTCCACCTCATCATGATAAAAATCTCACGTTCCACCTCTTCATCATGATGAGAATCTCCCGTTTCACCTCATCAACATGAGAATCTCCCATTCCACCTCATCACCATGAGAATCTCCCGTTCCATCTCATCACCATGAGAATCTCCCGTTCCACCTCATCAACATGAGAATCTCCCATTCCACCTCATCACCATGAGAATCTCCCGTTCCACCTCATCACCATGAGAATCTCCCGTTCCACCTCATCATGATGAGAATCTCCCTTTTCACCACATCATGATGAGAATCTCCCGTTCCACCTCATCATGATGAGAATCTCACGTTCCACCTCTTCATCATGATGAGAATCTCCCGTTCCACCTCATCACCATGAGAATCTCCCGTTCCACCTCATCAGAATGTTTATCTCCCATTCCACCTCATCACCATGAGAATTTCCCGTTCCACCTCATCACCATGAGACTCTCCCGTTCCACTTCATCATGATGAGATTCTCCCGTTCCACCTCATCATGATGAGAATCTCCCGTTTCACCACATCATGATGAGAATCTCCCGTTTCACCACATCATGATGAGAATCTCCCGTTCCACCTCATCATGATGAGAATCTCACGTTCCACCTCTTCATCATGATGAGAATCTCCCGTTCCACCTCATCACCATGAGAATCTCCCGTTCCACCTCATCAGAATGTTTATCTCCCATTCCACCTCATCACCATGAGAATTTCCCGTTCCACCTCATCACCATGAGACTCTCCCGTTCCACTTCATCATGATGAGATTCTCCCGTTCCACCTCATCATGATGAGAATCTCCCGTTTCACCACATCATGATGAGAATCTCCCGTTTCACCACATCATGATGAGAATCTCCCGTTCCACCTCATCATGATGAGAATCTCACGTTCCACCTCTTCATCATGATGAGAATCTCCCATTCCACCTCATCACCATGAGAATCTCCCGTTCCACCTCATCAACATGAGAATCTCCCGTTCCACCTCATCACCACGAGAATCTCCCGTTCCACCTCATCAACATGAGACTCTCCCGTTCCACTTCATCATGATGAGAATCTCCCGTTCCACCTCATCATGATGAGAATCTCCCGTTCCACCTCATCACCATGAGAATCTCCCGTTCCACCTCATCACCATGAGAATCTCCCGTTCCACCTCATCACCATGAGAATCTCCCCTTCCACCTCATCAACATGAGAATCTCCTGTTCCACTTCATGATGAGAATCTCTCGTTCCACATCATAAACATGAGAATCTCCCATTCCACCTCATCAACATGAGAATCTCCCGTTCCACTTCATGATGAGAATCTCTCGTTCCACATCATAAACATGAGAATCTCCCGTTCCACCTCATCATGATGAGAATCTCTCGTTCCACCTCATCACCATGAGAATCTCCCGTTCCACCACATCATAATGAGAATTTCCTGTTCCACCTCATGATGAGAATCTCCCGTTCCACCTCATCATGATGAGAATCTCCCGTTTCACCACATCATGATGAGAATCTCCCGTTCCACCTCATCATGATGAGAATCTCACGTTTCACCTCTTCATCATGATGAGAATCTCCCGTTCCACCTCAACATGAGAATCTCCCGTTCCACCTCATCACCATGAGAATCTCCCGTTCCATCTCATCACCATGAGAATCTCCCGTTCCATCTCATCACCATGAGAATCTCCCGTTCCACCTCATCAACATGAGAATCTCCCGTTCCACCTCATCACCATGAGAATCTCCCGTTCCACCTCATCACCATGAGAATCTCCCGTTCCACCTCATCGACATGAGAATCTCCCGTTCCACCTCATCACCATGAGAATCTCCCGTTCCACCTCATCAACATGAGACTCTCCCGTTCCACTTCATCATGATGAGAATCTCCCGTTCCACCTCATCATGAGAATCTCCCGTTCCACCTCATCACCATGAGAATCTCCCGTTCCACCTCATCACCATGAGAATCTCCCGTTCCACCTCATCACCATGAGAATCTCCCGTTCCACCTCATCACCATGATAATCTCCCGTTCCACCTCATCAACATGAGAATCTCCCGTTCCACCTCATCAACATGAGAATCTCCCGTTCCACTTCATCATGATGAGAATCTCTCGTTCCACCCCATGATGAGAATCTCCCGTTCCACTTCATGATGAGAATCTCTCGTTCCACATCATAAACATGAGAATCTCCCGTTCCACTTCATCATGATGAGAATCTCTCGTTCCACCTCATGATGAGAATCTCCCGTTCCACCTCATCATGATGAGAATCTCCCGTTCCACCTCATCATGATGAGAATCTCCCGTTCCACCTCATCAACATGAGAATCTCCCGTTCCACCTCATCAACATGAGAATCTCCCATTCCACCTCATCACCATGAGAATCTCCCGTTCCACCTCATCAACATGAGAATCTCCCGTTCCACTTCATCATGATGAGAATCTCCCGTTTCACCACATCATGATGAGAATCTCCAGTTCCACTTCATCATAAGGAGAATCTCCCGTTCCACCTCATCACCATGAGAATCTCCCGTTCCACTTCATCACCATGAGAATCTCCCGTTCCACTTCATCACCATGAGAATCTCCCGTTCCACCTCATCACCATGAGAATCTCCCGTTCCACCTCATCACCATGAGAATCTCCCGTTCCACCTCATCACCATGAGAATCTCCCGTTCCACTTCATCACCATGAGAATCTCCCGTTCCACCTCATCACGATGAGAATCTCCCGTTCCACCTCATCACCATGAGAATCTCCCGTTCCACCTCATCACCATGAGAATCTCCCGTTCCACCTCATCACCATGAGAATCTCCCGTTCCACCTCATCACCATGAGAATCTCCCGTTCCACCTCATCATGATGAGAATCTCCCGTTCCACCTCATCAACATGAGAATCTCCCATTCCACCTCATCACCATGAGAATCTCCCGTTCCACCACCTCTCAAAGCTGCTCTGCTGGATGTAGATCTGGTGACTGTGGAGGCCGTTGGAGGACAGTGAACTCATAGTCATGGTGGAGATGATGTGAGCTTTGTGACATGGTGCATCATCCTGCTGGAGGTTTCCATCAGAAGATGCTACACTGTGCTCAGAAAGGGATGGACATGGTCCGCAGCAACACACAGGTAGGCTGTGATAGTAAAACCAGGTCATGGTGGTACTAAGGGGACCCACCACTATTCCACCAGCAGCAGCCTGAAGCGTTGATCCTGACGGCAGGATGGATCCATGTTGTCATGATGTTTCCAGCAGATTCTGATCCTACCATGTGAATGTGGAGCTGAACTGGAGACTCATCAGACCAGCAACGTTTCTCCATCTTCTATTGTCCAGTTCTGGTGAGTCTGTGTGAATTGTAGCCTCAGTTTCCCGTTCCTGTCTGAAGCAGATCATCTGCTTCAAGGTTGGACGTGTTGTATGTTCAGAGATGATATTCTGCATATTTCAGTTGGAACCAGTGAATATTAGAGTTCCTGTTGTCATTCACATCGTGAACTAGATCAATGCTGCCTGCTGGATATTTTCTCTTCTTCAGAACATTTACTGGAAGCTATCGAGCTCAGACCAACAAGCATGTCTTCAAAGGCTCTTCTGTCCCTGTTCTTCATCATTCGGATGCTTAATTTGAAGTCATCTTGATTGTCTCTACATGACTAAATGTATTGACTTGCTGCCATGTGATTGGCTAATCAGCTATGTGTGTTAAGAAGCAATTAAGTATCCATTGATGGTAAAAGCTCTTTGTATTGTCATCACTTTTCCAGAAAGCAGAATGAAACACCAAGATGCATTTCCCTTTTTGAGGCCGCTCAGCGGGTCCGTTTCTGAAATGACGCTATCGATAAAACAAGACAAAGACAACGATCAATCTAGTTGTAATTAAAGGAGTTGGTTTGCAAATGATTGGCTAAATAAACCCAGCAAAGTGTATTGATTGGTACTTTGTTCCTTAACTGAACACGTCCTAATAGAAACGCATTGAAATCAGTGTAACTTAAGTGACGAAGAATAAAAGATTATTATGCTAAATCAAGTTATTCCGAGTATTCCCATTAACTCCCAAAGTCTTTGAGTAGACAACAACTATTTATCACTTCAAGCACACATTGCTATGATTCCATTAACTAAGTAAAGGTTTATTTATATAGCGCCTTTCAAGATAAAAACCACAAAGCGCTTCACAGCAAAACATTAAAACATAAAAAAAACATCAAGAAAGAACATAAAAACAAATAAAACTAAGTAAAAGCAAGATTACTAAGGTATGTCTTTAGCTGCTTTTTATTAGAGATCACCGACTCAGGCGATCTGAAGCTGAGAGGAATGGAGGAACCGCGTATGTAAAACTGCCAGCAGACCCTGGTCAGCAGGGGCCTCATTTACGAAGCTGTCGCACGCACAAAACCTGGCGTACGCCAATTATAGTCAACTTTTGGGATTTATCAAAACACGACTTAGCGGTAAAACGTCCCTACCTCCAGGCCAACTCTGACCCTGGTGTACGCACAAAATCTGGAGAAACGGGAAACGGCGACACCAATGGCAGAAAATAAAACCAAAGAAATGGTGTGAAATTTGATACATTTGTTCAAAATCAAGTATAAACCTTTACGCAGAATGTTGTACATTAACAGCATTTGCAAAAAAAAAAAAGAAAAAAAACCTTGCACATTTGATATTGTTCCTCCACCACTAAAACATCAACCACTAAAATCTGTTCTGAAACGAAGCAGTTCTACGTGTTATAAAAACCATTTCACACAGTTAATAAGTCATACAGAAGCTGCATTAATAATAAAGGTCTAAATGAAAAATTGCATTAAAATGACCTGTCGCCCATCATTAGGCTGATCAGGGTGTTTCCCCGACCTGCAGATACAAAACTTGAAGTGATGGTTGGATGTAAAATGTACCCAAATGCGTAAAGGCGTACAGTGGCTTATCTGTCCCTGCAGAGGAGCTTGGAGACTCTGGAGTCAGGCCGGCACCTTCCAAAGGGAAGGGACTGACATGCTCACTCCTTTTCCCAACCCAGAGCAGAGGAACAGAACGATGTTCTCCACAGCCAGACGTGGTGTAGCGGCCATCGGGCAGATGGAGGCAGGTGGAGGTGCCTCCATGCCCAGGAGGAAACCTGTTGTACAGCTGCAGATGTGTGCAGATAGTGGAGACGCTACATAACATGCTACTAAATGACGTCAGCGCTTCACCTGCGTTCACCTGATCAATCATCCAATCTGAATGATTGTGTTGTCAATCATCCTCTCACGTTGGAACCAAACGCTGCTGCTTTACGTCTAGAAGTGATGCAACACATCAGAGGTGGAGAATTCTCATTTATTCACAAGTTTATCTTTAGTGTGGTTTCTGTCAGGGTGGTGTTTATTTCTCTCCATCTCCTGCACCTCCTCCTTCATGGCAGTTATTGGTTCCTCTGCGAGGACACCGCAGCTGGGACAAGGTGGAACCACTGCCCCCCCTCTCTGACCACATCTGCAGCGCTGCAACCCAGCTGGGACACACAGGAACACCAGTATGTTCCCAGTAAATAAACTGGAGTCAGAGACGTCTCATTTATGTCCGTTCATTTTATAATCTGAAACAAAGGAATGAAGCACTTCCAGCACCATCTGGAGCATTTTGTTCCAGCGTATCTCTGGACTCCTTCATTTTCCCACCAGCTTCTAATCTGTGGGAGTGGGCAGCGCCCCCCCCTTCCTCCTCCTGTGGACCAAGATGCACTTTCTCCCTACATTTTATTGTCTGACCACTTTATTTGTCCTTTCTGGATAAGTCCGGTGGTCTGATGAGACGCTGACAGCATCTGTCCCCTGCTGATGTGATGGTTGAGATGGTTGATAACATAGGCTTACCTTTCTCCCATAACCACAGTTTAAGAATGAATTCATAATGTGATTTATTTTATAATGCAATTTATTTCATAATGTGATTTATTTTATAATGCAATTTATTTCATAATGTGATTTATTTTATAATGCAATTTATTTCATAATGTGATTTATTTTATAATGCAATTTATTTCATAATGTGATTTATTTTAAAAGGGATAAAAAGTTTAAAAGAAGCAACAAGGTTTGTTGTGAGTAGTAAAAACATTTCAGTTAAGAGTTAGATACAGCTAGAAGATTAATTCTTTCATCCATTGTTCATAAGAATTTTGTTATTTTGTTCAACCTAATCCATTATGCACGGGTGAGCGGCTAAAGAGGCTTAAATCCTGTTGCTCTGGGATCGATTAGTTCATCCTACCACTAGGGGGATTGCGCGCCGTTTCCTCATTGCAATAAACCCACCGCATGAGGGAAGAGGGGTATAACACTGACCTCCTCTGTCTTTCTGCTGGTGGTGATGTCCATCCCGTCTCCACCAGATAAAATACTTTTACATTTTACAACTTTATCTGTTAGAATTTCTATCTCATTTCCCAAAAATTCCTCTTTTTGGCTTTTTTCCTGCTGAACCGTCATGGAAATGAGCTCATTAATATTTATCAGGGGTGTTTACCTGACCTTTTATGGCCAGCATGTGGGCGTGACAAGATGTTCCCTCACGTGCGCAACATTTAGTGTTGATCCTGATTTATGAAGCGAAACAGGCGTGGGACGTGCTGCTTTGTAAATCGGGAAGTTTTTTTGCGCTGCATTTCCTGTTTTCCGTACGTACCCCGCCTGTAGTCATCGTTGCTGCACACAGTTTGATAAATGAGGCCCCAGATCTCAGAGACCTGCTGGGAACATATGGCTTTAAAAGGTCTCTAATATAGCTGGGCGGTTGGTTATGTAGGGCTCTATAGGTTAAAACAAGGATTTTGAATTGTACTCGGTAAGTAATGGGGAGCTGGTCCAGCTGGGGGGGGGGTTCTGATGATCCAGTAAGTAGCCTTGCAGCGTCGTTCTGGACAACCGGAAGACGGCCCAACGATTTCTTTGTTTAGGCAGGTAAAGGTAGAACTGCAGGAGTCGAGCCGGGTGGAGATGAAGGAATGAACGATCATCAATTTGTCTCATCTTTGTAATGTTTCTTAGATGATAAAAACAGGAACAGACAAGCGGCTTTATGAAAATGCAGGGTCATAATAACACCGAGGTTCTTCCCTGCTGGCTTAATAAAACGGGCAAACGGGCCGAGACTCTCAGATATTTTTTGTGAAAAATTTGTCTGGGGATCAAACAAGAACTTCAGTTTTTGCTTCATTTAGTTGGAGAAACTTTTTGTTGACCAAGTCTTGACAGCATCCGGACACTTGAGTAAAAACCAAATCTTAAAAACATCCTGGGGTTTGAAAGAAATATACAGCTGGATAACATCAGCATCATCAGCATTACACCAATTTAATCCTGAACGGGTGTTAAAACATGACAAACTTATTTCTTCCCTAAAATGCATTAATTGATCATCTTTAGTCTCGTATTCTGAATAGAAAATCATCTGACGGCTGCAGCTATCAAAGCACCTTCATGTGGCCGATTTCACTTGGTTTTGGAGATTTCTGAAACGTTTTAATTCGTCCGGTTGATGCTTCGTCTCCCTGCTTCAGGAAAAGCTCCGGCTGTTTGACGTTTTCCGGCCCAGCAGACATGAAACCAGATGAATGTTTTAAAAAGTTGCACGTGTGCAGAACTGAGGGCTGAACACCATTTTCATGTATGACTTATTGCAGCGAGCTGCATAGTAAATAGTACATTAGGAGTACTGTTGCACACAGCAG
>NC_136629.1:37708619-37858619 GCF_933228915.1 Telmatherina bonti
CCGATGATTGGCTCAGTATCATGAGACAGGTATCAAGACTCCTGTTATAGTACAAAAAAAGACCATGAACGTCTAAGTCGTTGAATGTTTGAAACAAGACTCAGTTTGTTTTCTCAGCTTGTGTCATTTTAAAGGAAAGCAGACAGATTGGTGGTAAATTCCACCCTGACAGATGCAATCCTCAACCTGGCTGACGGTTCAGAAAGACCAGCTATGAGTTAGCAAACACAACTGCGGGTTGGCTGAGCCAGCATGCACGACTTCATGGTGAAGCTTCACCCAATGATCCCTGAAAACACAATGAAACTGCCAAAATAGAGACCGCCATATTTTCCCAGGATGGACCCATAGACTGTCTATAAAAGATGGGCGGAGCCTCCGTGACGTCACCCGTAGGTTTCTGAAGAGCTGAATTGAAGCTCGGTGGGCGGTTCCTACCATCACCATCTTGGTAGGGGCATGCGCGTCGTCTCACCCGGAAAATACAAGTATGGGCAAAGAGGTGGAGCTGAGAGGGGGGTTGTGAGCGTCATGGTGGATGACTGACATTGAGCGAACTCCGAGCTTTCTGTAGCTAAGAGCTAACCGCGCTAACCCGGAGCTAACAGGAGCTAACCAGCTAACGGAGGTAAGCGGGCTAAAGCTAAGTCACGTTGTTAACTGGCTAAAAACCGCGGTTGTTCTTCTGACTTATAGCTGGAGATTGGATACCTGTCAATCAAAAGGACACGCCCCTAAATATGCCCAATTTCTGGATTAAATTACTTTTAAACAGAAGAGTTAAAAAAAAAAAAATCCAAAACCCCACAGTTGTCATGAAGGTAAACCTGACCTATTAAACCTAAAATGGATTTTAGTACCAGGCTGTTTATTTCTGCTGTAAACGTGTTCATTTCTGCTGTAAACATGTTTATTTCTGCTGTAAACGTGTTTATTTCTGCTGTAAACGTGTTTATTGCTGTAAACATGTTTATTTCTGCTGTAAACATGTTTATTCCTGCCGTGAAGTTGGTCTTTTTAACATGGGAGTCTATGCGGATTCGCTCTGTTTTGCAGCCCCTAGTGGATGAAAGGGGAACTGCAGTTTTATATATACCATACCCAAGCGTACCTGCATCCATGTCATGCTATCAAGGATGAAAGTGATATTTATTTGTAAAAAAAAAAAAAAAAAATCCATCTTTTCCTTCGTTCATCAACACCGCGCCATATTTACTTAAAACAAACTGGTCACATGGCCCTCCTTCATCATGTCTGGTGATGTGTAAATGCAAAAAAAAATAAATAAATAAAAAAATAACGTGTTTCCATTACATTTCTGATGCACACGTCTGAAAAACCACCACATGAGATGGTCACAAGTTCTAAGCGATATTTTAGAGGTATTTTAATATGTAGGTGTTTCCATTAGCAGCGTTTTATTGCGATATTTCTGTTTTATTTAGTTTTAGGTGTGACGGAAACACAGCTGTATCTGTATAGTCACAGGTAGAAGAAACATCTGCATTACAGTGTTAAATGATTTAACTTCAGTCTTTTTCATTTCTTTTTTTTTTTTAATATAACAAACGTAGTGATGAAAGGAAGCTGTAAAGATATTTTTACAAAGTGTTCTGAGTGGATGTGCGCTCGAAGCTGTTGGTTTGGCAGACATGACCGACTGCAGCCACCGTCTCGGCTTTCAGCCTGATGCTATATTTGCTGAAGCTCCTGCTGTCGGTACGGATCGTCCCTTTGACATCTACTTAACGTAAAAATGTTTGCAGAGCTGTAATCTGTTAGTCTTCCAGCTGAGTGTGACATGCAGTGAAACTCATTTTACCTCCAATAACGCTCATTTGTTGGGTGTTTGGGGGTTTTCTGCATGGAATATGCAGATTTAACATTTTGTTTGTAACTAATGCTCCGATTAGCATGTCATCGGGTCTGCACACGCTCATCTGGGTAGAAAAAAAAAACATTTAAACCAGATCATATTTACAATGTCTCCTGAACTACGGTTTTACCAACATGCCAAGTCATTTTACGTGTTATTTTAAGAGAACAGAGTCACAGAAAAATGTCAAACTGGAACTGAAAACCAAACCCATTTAAATCTACAGGGATGTTTTTTCCCTGTTAGACACACCAATAACTTCTTAAAGGAAAACGTTTACATTCGGAGATGGGATGGGATCAGCTTCCACATGAACAAGTTGTGTTTTAAACACGACTTTTGTTTCCAGTCACAGCTCCATGAGGATTATCTGTGTGGTCGCGGTTTGGCAATATTCTGTTAATAGATTCCTGGTTAAAACGTCCTTGACAACCAATATGTTGCATTTTACACTGAAAGTTTAAACAAAGAAAAAATATTCTTTCATGCCTTTTTCCTGCATCTGCAGATGTAAAGGCCTGTTAAGCCTGAAAACTATGACCTAAATGTGCAGTTAAACTTCTCATTCATGTTTTCTTCACACTAAACAAAAACTTTCAATGCCTGAAACATACAAAACTAAAGTGCATGAAGTTCTGAAACTGACTGAATCAACATGTTTGTAAACTGTAGTTTGTCTCGACGCATCATGCAGTCTGAAGAAAGAATTTTTCCTCCCAAAGTTTGACTTTCACTTTATTAAAATGTCACAAAAAGCAAATAAACTGGATATTGTGAGACGTGGTGGAAACGTTACATCAAAAGTAATCATGGTTACAAGTTACTTAACTAACATTACTAGGAAAGTAACTACTCTATTTTTAATATTCAAATTAGTTTCCTTTTATCAAAGTGCACATCTCTCACTTTTTTTTTCTTCTTTAAAATAGGACCATATTTAACGCAACATGTATCTACACAATGCATTGTGATCCAAACTGTAAATATTTCCCGTTACAAATTACAATTGATGATATCAACACTTCCTGTCGATACAAAACCGCTAGTTTCTGGTTCTTTTTTACTCCCCATCGATAGCATAAAATATCAATACTTCTTGCCCTTTGATGGAAAATCACAATGGCACAGTTTGCATTTGTTTTAATTGCAAGGAAAATATGGGAAACAGTAATACTTAATTGAAATGCTTTTTAAAAACAATTCTTATAAGTAAATTAAACAAAAATAAGTTTTTAAAAAGAAAATAAACTACAGAATAATAAGATTATTCAAATTATTAAATGGTAAATAAAGACACTAAAAGTCTTGTGATCAACAGCATCATCATCTTGCTTTGAATGTTAGAAGTGTCATATAAGCCAAGTGGGCTGGGCATGCAAGTGTATGACACTTTATCATCATCATCATCATCATCATCATCATCGTCGTCATGGTGTCTGAACATGCTATGATCATGTGACATGGGAGGAGTACAGCGTGTTTGGGCTTTTCATGCAATTTTAATGCCTAAAACTCTGACGAGTGTAAATAAATGATATTTTCAGTATCAGCAGTGGTATCTCCACACTCAAAAAGTATCAAATCCGATATTTTGACTGGTTTATCTCGAAGTATCGACTATATCGTATCATACACATGTAAAGATTAAGCTTTAAAGTACTTAAAGCTTGAAAACTAAAATACTACTTAAATTAACCTGATTTTAACATTTTTAATCCTGGAGGAAAAAAGCAAAAAAATTGTATATTGTTAAAACATTCAGTCACAGTTGCAAACAATTTACATCAAAATATTCACTTTTAAATCACGTTTTTGTGATTAGTTTCAACTACAAAATAACTTTCTAAATAATTTGCTAAAATGCTGATTGACTTTAAAAGTTATTGATCCATCCTCACTTCCTCCAGAGTACCAATGTTATCGCCTGGCCCGTCAGACTGGAGCACTCTATATATTCAATACAGAACGACTCAGTCTGGACTCCCTCCACTTCACGGGCATTCGCATCGGTCTGAAACGAGCCGGCCACTCTGATTGGTCGATCTGAAGAGACTCTTGCCTTGTGTCAACACATATTCTCCAAAACATTCTAGATAGCGCACCGACGTAGCTGAAGTTTGTTTCTTTTTGACGTAAATGCTGTTTTAAATGACCAGGAACACCGAGTTGCCAATAACGCCGTGTAGCCTCAGGTTTTTACAGCAAACACGACATGTTATTTCTGTCTTCTTTACAGCACGCCACGTTTACTTTCTTCTGTTGCGTTCGCTCTACTGAACACTTCTGGACATTGTAGGCTGCCGTTTTACTGACGTCACGTCCGCCGTTTTTCCGATTGTTTTTTTTGTCCCTAGAAACCTGTTGATGCGAGCGAGTCTCCAGACTCTACGCTGGTCAGTGAGAGAGTCTGGCTCGCCAGGCGACCAGCGTCAATATAACCTGACAGGAAATAGTCTCCCTAAAACATGAGGCATTTTCTCCAAGCATAGCTGAAGGTGACAGAAAGAGTACATGCTAATGGCAGGTGTGTTTTAATGACACGTACCCGCACGAGCGACAAATGTCACAGATAAACGATAAGCCCATAACGTTTAATTTCCCCAGAGAGGTCATTACCGTATTATATAGATTCATATCGTCAACCTTTCCCCTTTCACTCCTACACCAAACATCTTCATTACACTCCCCCCCCCCAGCATCTCGTCCATCTTTCTCTCTCTTTACCTGCTGTGTCCGTCCATGTCTCTCTCCCTTTTCTTCGGTTCCTCATGCTGTGCAGAAATTAGCTCTGACGTCATTAATCCTACTTATGGCGATACTCTGACCTACGACTGCAGGATCCATCCATAAAAACGCTGCTAATGAGAGATCTCAGACACACACAAAGTCCTGATGCATGCATCGGAAGCGTGTTCCTCTCAACAGGTTTGATAAAAACTCGGTTTAATCCTGAACTCTGAGTTGGTGGACTGAGACGGTGAAACTACTGGTCGTTCAGGCAACTCTGAGGATTTCCCCTCATAGGTCAACATGTGTGTCGTATCTGAACATGTCAAGCCAAGCCGCAACCTCCGGCGGTTAAAAGCCTATGCGGAAGTGCATAAAACTGCAGTTCCCCCTTCATCCACTAGGGGTAGCAGAACAGAGCGAATCCCCATAGACCTCCATGTTAAAAAGACCAACTTCACAGCAGAAATAAACATGTTTACAGCAGAAATAAACATGTTTACAGCAGAAATAAACATGGAATTCAGAGGCGTTGTGAAACAGAATGGACCAGTTCCTCCAGGAATATTGCTGTTGCGACTATTCAAACAAATTTCTGCATGTAGATGAACTTTGTGCAGTTGCTGTGGTCCTCTGACAAACCGCAGCGCTTCCTGGGATTCTAATACGTGAAATTTACATCGGTAACCTGTACCACGCATATGCGTCATTTCTCTGAAATCCTTGCGAAGCGCGATGCATAACACTGTCCAGCTTCGTACCCCAGCTTTGCCTTGTTGCTCTTTCTGCTTTTCCTGAGTAAAAATGTTTTTATTCAGAACGTTATCATGAAGACCAATGACGATGGACACAACAGACCAGCGGTACTTCACAGCTCTTTAGAACATCTTGTTTTTGTTAGAGCAGTCAGCAACGAGAAAAACGCCTCCTGCATTAATTAATAAAACATCATGTGCAATAAAACTACTTGAAGAAATTAGTTTCTTTCTGAAAGACAATGTGTGCTTTGCAAACACTTCATGAATAAATAAAAATGTAAAGCCACATTTTTCAGGAAATTGCTCAAAGCGATTCACTTTAGAAGCGAGAGCTTTCTTGGCTTTTAGTTGTTGTTCTATTACTTGTTTTTATTCATTTAGTTTTTATCCGTTTCTGTGTCTCTGCAGCAGTTTGTAACAAACAGCCTTTATTCTCTAAGTTTTATTTTTTTAAAGGACGCCTGAATCACACACAGAAGAAAAACCGGAAATAAATGTAGCGAAGGCATGTGGCAGCAAAACATAGAAGATACCAGATAGAAAAAGATCAACCGCAAAAACATAAATAAACATAAATAATAAATAATAAAATCCCTATAAAAGGCTGAACTGAAACAAAAGAGAAACAAGGAGGCGAGAAGATGTTCCAAATAAACCAGTTTGCTGAGGGAAGCAGTTTGGGAAAACCAGTTCCTGGAAAAGGGTTAACAACCAAACTCCTGACAGTTCATGAAGTACGTAAAACCATGCAAAGTGTTATAGTAGACGTGTTTCCATTACCGTTTTTTGCAAAACAAAAGTGATGTTTGTAAGTTTTAACAAACAGGTGCGATTTGCGGTAGTTTCTGTTGAACATTTTTACCGGAAAACGAATTGGTCATATGACCACCTACGTCATGTCCAGGGACACGTAAATGCAAAGAAAATGTTTCCATAACACTTTTATCATATATTTCTATTACGCAAAATCTGAAAAACCATCTCATGAGAGCCCACAAACCTTTTAGCGATACTTTTTTTTTTCTTTCCCTTTGCGGTTTTTTTTTTTTTTTTTTAATTGCGATATTTAGTTTTGGCACAATTCTTGGTGTAATGGAAATGCAGTGATTGGCTCAAAAATCATGACCGCATTTCCCTTTTTTTTTTTTTTTTAATAAGGAATAATTTATCTCATAATGTCAAGAAAATAAACTTTTTCTTATGAGGACGGATTATTTAAATACAGGGTTGCGCAGGGGTTTGTTGTTCCAGGTCCACCACAGAACCACCATAATGTTACATTAAGTCCGACTCGCACCTGTCAGAATTTAGTCCAATCAACCTAGCATGATGTGTTTGGACTGTGGGAGGAAACTGGGAAGAAATCCATGTATATACAGAAGAACTCCACACAGGTTACGTATGTACTTTAATAAATTACAGTGGATTTTACCGAGTATGTTTGCTGTGTGCTGGTAGCGGCGCTGGTTTCCAGTCTAAATGCTGCAGGAATTAAGGACACTGCAGCTCCTTCATGCTTTGGATAAAGCAGTTTGTCTTTGAATGAGCTCTGTAGCGCTGTCAGTGTGGCGGGAGGGGACTGTCCTTTAACAAGAATGACAGTTCATCTTCCTTTTTTTCCAAAGATAACTAGAATATCAGAAAATCTTCATTATGTCGAGATAACGATTAAAAAGCAAATAAACAGTCAAGTGCGGCTGCTCTCCGTTTCCGTTGTGTTTCTGTAACTTGGCCACTCTTTGCTTCCGTAAGGTTTCTGTAACTTGGCCGCTCTCTGCTTCCGTAGTGTTTCTGTAACTTGGCCGCTCTCTGCTTCCGTAGTGTTTCTGTAACTTGGCCGCTCTCTGCTTCCATAAGGTTTCTGTAACTTGGCCGCTCTCTGCTTCCATAGTGTTTCTGTAACTTGGCCGCTCTCTGCTTCCGTAGTGTTTCTGTAACTTGGCCGCTCTCTGCTTCCATAAGGTTTCTGTAACTTGGCCGCTCTCTGCTTCCGTAGTGTTTCTGTAACTTGCCCGCTCTCTGCTTCCGTAGTGTTTCTGTAACTTGGCCGCTCTCTGCTTCCATAAGGTTTCTGTAACTTGGCCGCTCTCTGCTTCCGTAGTGTTTCTGTAACTTGCCCGCTCTCTGCTTCCGTAGTGTTTCTGTAACTTGGCCGCTCTCTGCTTCCGTAGTGTTTCTGTAACTTGGCCGCTCTCTGCTTCCGTAGTGTTTCTGTAACTTGGTTGCTCTCTGCTTCCATAGTGTTTCTTTAACTTGCTTGGCCACAAACGCTTGTATGAAGAAATGGATGATACAGCACTTTTGTACAAAAAATCCCTGATTTAAGAGTCACCCTGCAGTTTTCTCTTGGACTCTGACAATGTTTTCGATAAATGTACGTATGGTTGGACTTGATGTAGGTTTCGAGGTCTACATGGTCAAGAAGAATCTATGGAGCTGAGCCTGGAACATCTTTATATTTCCGTTGTGTTACATGAACAATGAGAGAAAAAAGTGACATTTTAACATCTTACCACTACGTTTTGGACACACCAATATTAGACATATTAGCACCTTTGACCTGAAAGAAAATTGTAGCTTATCGATCTTAAAAATATTGATCTGACATTATTAAACCTGGTTTACAAATGAGTGCTGTTAGATTTAACTCTGAAGTGAGACCTGAAAAGCTGTGAAGCTGCAGCATAGGCTTTGCTTGGGAGAAGCTCTGCCAGAATATTTTATTTACAGTGGAAAATCTGAATTTTGAAAGCATAAAGCCAGGTGTAGTTTTGGTACGGGGTGGGGAAGGGGGTCCGTGGCTTTGTGGTAGGTGCATAAAGGGGTCTTAAAAGAAAAAAAGGTTGGTACCTGAGTACTTCATTCAGAATTAAAACTCTCATGTAAATGTGTGACATGCAGTGTAAAGTGTTTTTAGTGTAGCGCTGACAACAGGAATGCTCTAAACCTGCAGTGGCAAAATGCAGCTTCAATATTCTATAATGTGGTCTGTTTAAATGAGTAATGTAATTTAGATTGGTAGCAAGCATCTGCAGGAAGAAAGCTGACTGTTGTAGTTAAAAACCAGACATTTTCCTCAGTGCAACAGTTAGAATAAAATAAATCCTGATTGAAAGGAAAAGTATAGATGGATTTTAGTGCAACATAATCACAGAAGATTGTCAGCGATTGTGAACTTTTTAGGAGAGAAGAGGCTGGAATCAGCCTCTGAAACACAAAATTATAACACAACTATGTTTACACAAATGCACAAGCTCAAACACTAAAAAATAAACAAATAAAATTTTGAAATTGTGTGGAGTAAACTCCTTTTGGGGTGTGTTGGGGTATTTGCTTATGTGTTATTACTTATTATCAGCCAGCCACCACTCTGTGGTTATCCTAAGTTGTTATATTATTTTCTCTGCGTTGTGTATTTGGGGCTTTAATTGTGAAAACTAGGGCGTGACGTAAGCCTGTCTGCGTCTGTTACGGTTGAATCTGTCTTTCTGCGCAGTTATCGATGTTTACTGGTGAGGCTGAGCTGGTAAGAGACGTTGTACCTAAAAACCTATTTATTTCATGTATAACGTACATGTGTTGTTCTTCACGTGTACGTGCTTTAATATTCTGTTTGTTCCTTTTGTTTTCCAATTGTTTACCTGGCAACGACACGGTTACGTGTGAAGGCTAATGTAGCTAGCTTGTGTGTGTTGCACATTCAATAAATGTTTGCAATACAGTGACTGGTTGTTGGAGTAAGACACTGTTTCACCAGCTAAACACACCCTGTGCGGTGGGAGTTACTACGCTAACAATAGTTGGCGTAGTAAAACCGTACAGTAAACAACACTAAGCCGGCAGACGGAGAAGCGGACGCCGGACAGTGTCAACTGCAACAAGCCAGCGTTTAGACGGAGCCCGGGGGAGCGTTCCGGCTGTTTGACGACGCTTCGGACTCAAATCACGCCATCCTCGGAGTCATCATCTGGTCAGCAACTGTGATTGAGTGACTTTATCAGTGATTGCTTTGTGCGACGGTATAGGATAAGCCGTTCGCAGCAACTAGACGGCGTTTGCTTGGGGACTAGCCGCTAGCGACCGGAAGTCTACCGCCGCCATCTTGCCCCTACGACCCGGAAGTACATACGTGACGAAACCGACGGAAAAAAGGGCAAGAAACACCACCCAAATCGTCACGATGGCGGACTGTGGCGAGTTAAAGAAGAGACGGTCTTCTGCACAGGGGATCTTCAGCAAGAAAGTTAATGTTGTTCTGTTTAACCTGGACCTTTTAACCGAACACGATCTCAGGTCTGAAATGAGGTCCCTGAAGGACAGCTATGACTGGCTATGTGATAGCACTTTTGACTACATTGCTGCCATGGAGGAGGAAGATGAAAGTGGATTTGCAGCAGACATTGCTGATGTCAAGAAAAGGCTTCATGATTGTCGTATTAAGTATCATGGGACAGAACTAAAAATAAAAGAGTCTTTGTGGTCCCGCTGTGCGTCAAGCCAGTTTGACGGTTTGAAAGAAGACCTCAAAGATGCACTTGATCAGGCTGAGGTTCTTCAGGCAACTTGCATAACCCAAGAACAATATGAGACAGTACACACCAAGCTAAAAAGCAGAGTGGAAGCACTGGAAGAGCTCCTGCAAGGCTGGGACCGCTACCTCCCAGAAAAGGAGGTAGATACCTTGCAAACCTGCCTCAAAGGCCATAAAGAAAAGGCACAACTGGCTACTGTTGCACTGACTCATCACATGCGTGGAAGTAGAAAACCAGATCACAGTGAACTGAATAAACAGAGCAGTGATAGTGTGGGAAGCGGGGATGGTGAAGCAGCAACCACCCTTGATAGATCCGGTGGACTCCCTGCCGATGACAGGCCCAATGTCAGGGCACAGGATGACAGTGCACAGGCAAGGGGAAGGCAGGTCACTAACCGAATGACTGCAGGGGATGACGGCGCTCTGGATGATGGGGATCTCCCTGATGGTACGCAGGGCATGGGTGCTCCAACAGGACCTCTGCCAAGTCCATTGCAGAGGCAACCAGCTCAGTGGCTGTTGAGCCCTACATTTGCACTTGATTCGTCCAGCTCACCACAGCAGCAGAGAGGAGCACTCAGTGCTCTAGCAAACGGCCTTGAAGCAGGACGAAGCGCATCCGCCACATCACAGGGGTCAATTGGGCCAAGGATTGCGCTAGCCCCCTTAACTTTGCCAAAATTCTCTGGAGACAGGAGGACCTACTGGCGCTGGAAGAATAGTTGGGGGACACTTCAGACATTAGCGGAACCCACAGGTTCCCCTGAGTGCAGGCTCTTTCACCTGCTGGACAGTATTACAGACTCAGTGAAATGTGAGCTCAGACTGTCTCATTGCTGTACCGCGGATGAGGTCTTCTGAGTTCTGGAAGACTGTTATGGGGATGTGTCTCAGACTGCTGATGATATCATACTGGAGCTACAGGAGTCACCTGGCGTGCGTAACAACCAACTGAGGGAGGCATTACAGTTGATCCAAGCAGTGGAAAGGGCATTGTTGGACCTTATTGACCTCGGTTGTGAGGATGCCATTAAGAACCAGCTAGTAATCCGGTCAATTGAGAGTAAGCTACCAGACAGCATGAAAGAAAGGTGGCTTGTGTACCGGTGCGATGCAGCTAACAACGTCAACCCTCGAAATCGGTTCGACAAACTATGGCAGTTCCTTAGGGATCAGAAGACTATTCTGGTGCAACTGGAGCAGTTGCAGCCCACCAGGCAGTCGAACTCTGGCAGAACTGGCGAATCCAGTCCCCGCAAGAAACCAAAGGAGAGGCCAGGGGACAGAAAGACGGAGAGGCGTTCATTCACTAAAGCAACAACTAGCAAAGCAGGGGAAGGATCAACAACGGACCCTTGCAGCGTATGTGGTGAGAGCGGGCATGCAGGACGTTTATACCACTGCAAAATGTTCAAGAAGGCCAATCCGTCCGAGCGGAGGGCACACATGAAAAAGGCTAAAGCTTGCCCTAAGTGCCTGGGCGTCCATGGTGTTGACGACCTGTGCAGTCAAAACTTTTTGTGCCGCAAAGAGGAATGTAAGAGGGGTAACACTCTCCCAGATCATCATTTCTTTCTGTGCCTCAAATCCCTAGTGAAAAATGACACCACAAAGGAAGAGTCCAAGGTGATGAAAAAGAGGGACCCTTGTGGTCCAACTGAAGAACAGGAGGCTGCGTTTGCTTGTCTAGGTCTCACCCAAGAGCAGCTACAGGCTGTTCGGAAGGCCTGTACAAACAAAGTATCCACATCAGTATGTGCTGGCGGGAGCCTGGCGGTGGAGTATGGGCCAAAGGAGTACCCAGTCCTCATGATGTTGGTGGACGTCACAACAAAGAGAGGAGATTGGGTCGGAGCACTTATTGACTTGGCCTCAGACACCAATTATATCACTCATCAAGCAGCAGAAAGGCTCGGACTGCCCGGTGAGCCAATCACATTGGTTGTGTATGGTGTTGGAGGTATGGAGGTGAAGGTAGAAACAAAAAGATATCTTGTGAACATTAAAGTAGCCACGAAGAAGGGAACATGGTGACTCCATGAGATGGTCTGTTATGGGTTAGAGGAGATTGCCAGATTGAACCACATGGTGGACTCTGAACGCCTGGAGAGGTTTTTCCCGGGTTTTGTCAAAGCAGGTGAGTTGGTCCGCCCAAATAAGGTGGAACTACTCATCAGCACCCGGGAGGGCCGTCTTGCTCCGCAGCGGATGACAAGGTGTGGTGATTTGGTGTTGTGGGACGGGCCACTCGGTAAGACAGTCAGTGGCGTACACCCGGACTTGTTCGAGGACATAGAAGTGACCGCACGCCATTCCTCCACCCACTTGGCATGCACCATGAGAGCGGAGTCAAGGAGAGGTGAGGGCCACCATAAGTACTGCTCAGAGTTGGGGAACAAAGTGGAGGTTGGAACCACGGCCACAAGCAACGCTGAAATAGTAAGGTGGCTGCAGTGGGACAGTATTGGTGCCGCTTGCAATCCAGTGTGTGGTGGGTGCCGGTGTGGAAGGTGTGCCCCTGGTGGGAAGGAGATGTCCCTTGCTGATGAGAGGGAACTGGAAATAATCAGGGGAGGGTTGACCTTTAAGTTAGATGACGGTCACAGCGATAAGCCCCACTGGGACGCTAAATATCCCTGGACGGAGGACCCTGCTACCCTGCCTAACAACCGCAAGGCAGTTGTGTCAACATTCTTGAAGGCAGAGAAGCGCCTCGAGAGGGACCCAATGTGGAAGGAGGCATACGCTAGGCAGGTGCACGAGATGGTCGCCAGGGGGGCTGCGGTCCAACTGTCTAAGACTGTGATGGATGAGTGGAGTGGAGCTGTATGGTGGGTGAATCATCTTACCGCGCCTAACCCACACTCAGCCTCAACTCCGGTGAGACTTGTTTGGGACAGCAGTCAGGAATACAAGGGTGTTAGCCTGAACAGCATCCTGTTAAAAGGCCCAGATGTTCTGAATCCTATTAAGGCGGTGCTGCTCCGTTTCAGGAAGGGGGAGCATGCAGCGATTGGGGACGTAGCCAAGATGTACAACTCTGTGTGGTTAGAGGATCAGGAGGTGCATGTCCATCGCTTCCTTTGGAGGGATTCCCCAGCGGATGACATAAAGGACTATGCAGTTGTACGAGTGAATATGGGTGATAAACCAGCCGGTTGTATAGCTCAAGTGGCCATGCGAGAGACCGCCAACTTGCCTCAGTTCGCTGACAAAGTAGAGGCAAAACGTGTAATAGTAGATAACACCTATGTTGATGATATCCTCGTGTCTCATAATGATCCCCAGAGACTGAGTGAGGTTCTTGAGGGAGTTGAAACTATTCTTGCAACCGGTGGGTTTTATCTTAAGCCTTGGGTGCGATCTGGCCAGAGTGGGAGGCAAGGCACAGCTCCCAAACAACCAGAGACTATCGTGTTGCCCAACCAGTTACGAGACGAGGATAACAAGGCCCTAGGGTTGGGGTACCATGTAGAAGAGGACGAACTTTTCCTCATGGTGGCCGTCAACTTTTCCGCAAGGAGGAAAAAAATGCGCACTGGACTTGACCTCACTGTGGAGGACATAGAGGAGAAAACTCCAGATCCCCTCACCCGCCGGATGTTGTTAAGCCAAGAGGCTGGCCTTTATGATCTCCTTGGCTTGGCAACGCCACTGAAGCAAAAGGGCGTCATCCTTGTTAGGAGAGCCTTTCAAGAGGCTGGGACTTTGACTAAAGACACGTGGGACGAGCCACTGTCTGAAGGGTTACGCAAGAGGGCGATTGAGCTCTTTAAGGAGTACGTTCGGTTGAGTGCAATCACGTTCCCTCGGAGCATTACACCTGCTGGGTGGGTGGGTAAACCCTGGGGTATTACATTTTCTGATGGGAGCTGTGACTCTTATGGGGCGGTTCTCTACCTACGGTGGGAGACATCCGGTGGTATCGTGACCCGGCTCGTGGAGTCAAAGGCCAAGCTGACACCACTTGACCAGAAAGGCGATGCAGTTAAAGCTGAGATTTGCGGTGCTGTTTTTGCCACCCGCTTGAAAGGGTATGTACTTAAGCATGGGCGCTTAGGTGTGGACAGATGGTACCACTTTGTGGACAGTCAGACTGTGTTGGGTGCC
Source organism: Telmatherina bonti (assembly GCF_933228915.1). NCBI lineage: Eukaryota > Metazoa > Chordata > Actinopteri > Atheriniformes > Telmatherinidae > Telmatherina > Telmatherina bonti. Next base: position 37,722,625 of record NC_136629.1, read on the forward strand.
ATCCAGAGGGACAGTTATGGGTTTCAAACATTCTTTGCTAACCGTGTGGGTGAGATACAGATGGCTGGTTCTGTGACTGATTGGTGGTGGATCCCTGGTCAGTACAATGTGGCCGACCTAGTAACAAGAGGATGTTCCATGGAACAGCTTGGCAGTGACTCCCTGTGGCAGAGAGGCCCGGAGTTCTTGACCAGGCCGATAGGGGAGTGGCCTATGAAGTCTGCTTCAGAGGTGGGTTGCAGTGCCAGGGAGGTTGTAAGCAGTCTCCGAAGGAAAGCTTTCTCTGCCGTTGCGACAAGGGCTCGGGCGAAGGAAGTAGTAACGCTAGATGGTACCGGTAATACCGAGGCCAGCGCAAGATGTACCTCCTTTGTTAATGGGGGTTTCTCACCAGAAAGTGCCACAGTGTCCTCTCCTGTCGCGGCTACGACCCACAGTATGAGGCTTTGGGGTTCGGGTCTCATAGGTCAGATGGACCTGTTGAGGTTTGGTTCATTACCCAAACTTTGTGGGGCCGTGGGGTACGTCCGTAGAGCAGTACACTCCTGGTTGCTTTTGAAGGGTTGTTCCGGTAGGCGAGAACAGTGGGAGGGGGTGCTCACAGTTCGGGAGCGTGAGGAAGCGTTCCAGGACTTATGTCTTGACGCCCAAGCTGGCACGATTTTTCCCACGACAACTCTCAACCGGCTGGTTGTGAGCAGAGATAACGCGACTGGGCTCTTATTGTGTTATGGTCGTGTTCAGTCTGTTGAGGAAAGGTCTGGAGTTCCTCTGATTCCTTTCAAAGCGCGGATCAGTACTCTCCTCGCTGAGGAGGCTCATCGTATTAACCATGAGGGCGTGGCTGGTACCCTCCTTCGGATGAGAAAGAAAGCATGGGTGATTCAAGGCCCTAGAGTTGCTCACAGGGTGATTGACTCATGTATTCATTGCCGGAAATGTAGAGTCAGATTTTGCTCTCAGGTGATGAGTGATCTTCCCCTTGTGCGCACAAGATCAGCAGCTCCCTTTGAATACACAGCGATGGACCTGTTCGGGCCTTACACAGTGAGAGATGTGGTGAAACGCCAGACAAAAAGGAAGGTCTGGGGTGTGGTCTTCAGTTGTATGGCCTCCAGGGCGGTCCATGCAGATGTGGTTGAGGACTTATCGATCGACCGAGGGCTTTCTCAAGACATACCAGCGATTTACATCCCTGAGGGGTCATCCCAGGAAACTTTGGTCCGACCAGGGCACCAACTTTGTAGGCGCTAGACCTGCACTGGAGTTTTACAGTTTTCTGGCAGACCTCGATAAAGAAAGGGTACAAAGAAGAGCTGCTGTGGCTGGTACGGATTGGGTGTGGGAGTTTAGCCCTGCAGACTCGCCACATCGAAATGGAGCGGCAGAAGCAGCTGTCCGAGTTCTGAAGAGATCGCTGGGCAGTGTCGGGGCTGAAGGTGATCTGTCCACTCTGGAGTTCCAAACTCTCCTATACTTGGCTGCCAATCTCTCCAACGAAAGGCCAATCGGTGGCAGGATCCAGACTCAGGAAGAGACAGTGGACGTTGTGACCCCAAACTCATTGCTGTTGGGTCGGGTAGGACCTAGAGGGGACAACCTGGGTTTTGATTTCCCTGTCTACCCTTTCAGTCGTTTACGTGCTGTTCAAGTGGAGGTGGACAAGTTTTGGAGACGTTGGAGCCAACTGGCTGGTCCCCACCTGTTCGTCCGGCAAAAATGGCATGCCCCAGCCAGGAACATCTCAGTCGGGGACGTGGTCTGGGTTGCAGACCAAAATGCCCTCCGTGGTCGATTCAAGCTGGGTCATGTTGAGGAAGCCATTCCAGATGAGAAGGGCATTGTCCGGGATGTCAAGGTGAGGACTTGTTACGGTGTTCCCATCGGTTTCTCCCAAGGGAAGAAAGGCAAGGAGCAGTGGCCCTCTACCATTCTCCACAGGGACGTGAGGAGGTTGGTGGTGTTGCTACCAGTGGAAGAGCAGGAGGGTGCATCATCTTCCCCTTAAGTACCTGGAAGGTACCTGTATTCTGTGGACTCTTATTGAGGGTTTCATTGGACATTGTTTCTGAGGATCTGCTGTATTTGATTTTGATTATGTGTGGAGTTCTACATTCTGTATATTTGTGGTAATACAATTTTTTGTGGCTTACTTCGTCTAGGACCAGTAGCCCAAGTGGGAAGTGTGTGGAGTAAACTCCTTTTGGGGTGTGTTGGGGTATTTGCTTATGTGTTATTACTTATTATCAGCCAGCCACCACTCTGTGGTTATCCTAAGTTGTTATATTATTTTCTCTGCGTTGTGTATTTGGGGCTTTAATTGTGAAAACTAGGGCGTGACGTAAGCCTGTCTGTGTCTGTTACGGTTGAATCTGTCTTTCTGCGCAGTTATCGATGTTTGCTGGTGAGGCTGAGCTGGTAAGAGACGTTGTACCTAAAAACCTATTTATTTCATGTATAACGTACATGTGTTGTTCTTCACGTGTACGTGCTTTAATATTCTGTTTGTTCATTTTGTTTTCCAGTTGTTTACCTGGCAACGACACGGTTACGTGTGAAGGCTAATGTAGCTAGCTTGTGTGTGTTGCACATTCAATAAATGTTTGCAATACAGTGACCGGTTGTTGGAGTAAGACATTGTTTCACCAGCTAAACACACCCTGTGCGGTGGGAGTTACTACGCTAACAATAGTTGGCGTAGTAAAACCGTACAGAAAAATTTCCACTTAAATTCTGCACAAGTCAGTACTAAAACTCTGAACTGTAGATTTTAGCAGAGGAAAGTTTTTTTTTCAGTCCGATGACCATAAAACAGTCTTGCCATCTGGATGCATCCAGTCAAAACAGTAGAGCGGAAAAAAAAAAATCTATCCACATAAAATTCATGATTTTTTTAAACAATTTCTAAATAGATTTTCATTATCAAAAATATATATTTTTCAACTTTAAATGTTTATATATTTAGTTTTCAGATGGAGAAGAAGTTACTGCTTTTCTCCAGCAGGGGGCGAAATGTTTCTTTTCAACTGTCAAGTAACATGACGTTATATCCATTTTGGAAAACACGTAAACAGAAGACGGAGAATGTCTGACAACCAGCAAAAGTGCGCAAAGATAAATATTCCATCATTACATTTTAAATTAAAAGTCTGGACACATTTTGGGTTTTTATCTTTGAAGGGAAAAGCAAAGCTGGACATGTGGAAAGCTATTTTATAAACTCTGTTATGCACATGTGGCATACGGCGGTAACACGACTAACGTTACCGCCCACCTAGCAAGACGCCATCCTGAGGTAAATGCAGAGCTAGCAGCCAAACGTAGCGCAGCAGCAAGACAACGCAGACTCAAATCAGCAATTTTACATGCAGTTCAAGCCCCTGAAATAAGAGTAGAAGTATAAATATCCACTTCAGATATATTTCTGCTAAATAGATCTTTATAAAAATGTTTTTATTTGGGAAATTTGGCTCTCGATATAATCTGTAAACTTGGTCATTATGCAACTTTTTCACATGGTCTGCTGTTTAAACAGAAAACATAAAATCTGCCCAAAAATACCAAGGCTGTGACGATATGCTTTTGTCCTGATTCGATTTGAGCGAAAAGCGAACTGTCCCAGCCCCATGAAACAGTCAGACACCCAACCAGCTATCTGGCGATGATTCACTAAAGGTACTAAAATCTCGCTAGCAGAGCGCCGACGTGTGCATCAGGCGAACCAGGAAGTTGTGCAAATATTTAGAAGCAAACTGTGATTAAATGCGTAAATATTTTTAAACAAGTTCATCAGAAATATCACAGCAACGTCCCACTGTTAATATCATATTACACATATATGCACACGCTGAGCTAATAAAAAATAAATATGTTTCATTGATCCTAACAGGTTATCTCTGATTTAATCCATCCCAGATGTACTGAGTATAAATGCCTTGGCAGCAGTTGCAGGTTAGCAGCCTTGCTCAGGGTCTGTAGTTACCTTAACCTGGGTCTAAAAAGTGCAAATAAACTTTTTACTGCCCTTAAAATGACACTTTATGCAAGCACCAAGTTTCCTCCCTTAGCACACTTTTACAGCGGGTTATGAACTGATAAACTGCTCTGAGCGTGTGCTTCCTGAAGTGTCCACTTCTAAGAGGGATATGTTGAGCTTTGAGTGGCAGAATATCTCCTGAGTATCTCACGAAGTACATGTACCACTCAGCAGAAGGGCTGCGTGTACTGTTTGGAGTTAACTTGCTTTCCACTGGTGTTTATTTTGATCCGACTGGTTACAACTCGCACTGCTGCAGGCGCCACGTTTAACTGGCTCCAACTGAAAATCATCTTTTTAAAGTCAAATCAAACTTTATTTATGTAGCACTTTTCGTACAGATGCATTTCAAACTTACACACATATGCTAAAACACACAATCACTTCCCTTCCCTTAAAACTCTACACCAAAATAAAAAAAAAAAAAATTACCTTCATGTTTCTGTCTCTGTATTTGGCTCTACACTCCTGCGAGGAAACGATATCTGGGTGATCCGTCCACATCAGAAGCAGCCACTAGAATGACCACCGAAGACACAAAGTGTGTTTCCATTACACCTAGAATTGTGCAAAAACAAAATATCGCAATAAAAAATGCTAATGGAAACACCGACATTTTGAAAAAGCCTCAAGAATTTTTACGCTCTCATGAGGTGGGTTTTCAGATGTTTTATATAGAAACATATTACAAAAGTGTAATGGAAACCCTTTTTTTGCATTTATGTGTCCCCGGACGTGACGTCAAAGGTCATGTGACCAGTTCATTCCCGTTAAGTGTCATGTGACCAGTACATTCCCGTTAAGTGTCATGTGACCAGTACATTCCCATTAAGGGTCATGTGACCAGTTCATTCCCGTTAAGTGTCATGTGACCAGTACATTCCCGTTAAGTGTCATGTGACCAGTTCATTCCCGTTAAGTGTTCATGCCTGGTAAAGATGGTGCAGTGCGGAACAAATAACAGTAAATTTCAGAGTTTTAGAAAAGAAAACAAGGGAAAAAAGCTTTAAAAAGCCGTAGTAAATTCTCCGCAGCACGTATAAAACCCCAAAAAAACACTACGTAGCTACTTTGCATCAACCGTAATTTTCGTAAAATCTAGCAAGAGTATTTTTGAGACTGGAGGCTTATGCACTTAACACTGTTTAATGGAAGCACTCGCAAATTGCAATTGTTCTTTTGTCTAGACAAAAACATTAAAAACATTAATGGAAACGCAGCTACAGTCAAACGTCGAGGATAAGGCAGGTTAGCGTCCACACCGCAGCCATAAGGCTGCAGTGCAGAACCCCTACAACCCCAACCAGGACAACTCTGACCCAATAAAGTCTTTAATTTGACAAAGTATATACAGTAAATATGTTTTTATGTCCTCTGTAACACACAGGAATGAACATAAAAGATTTAATCTTCATTGAAAACTGAGCTTGCAGAGCATTTAACTAGAAATTTAATGGCACAGTCCAGAGTCGAAGATTGAAATTTGTACACTTTAAGGCTGTAAGTATAATCTGGAAGTTTATTTTGATTTCACAGTTTTGCAGGGAAACGGCAAGTCACGCTGAAGAGGAAAGGAAAAACACACATGCCAAGAAAAGCAGGAGATTTGGTGTTTCTACAAGCACTTGGCATTCTTATTTTTTTATGCAAAAAGAAAATGAAAGTTTAATTTAAAAAATTAAATGCATTTTCCAAAAATACTGGACAGACAGTAATCATAAAATGCACAAAGCTCATCACCAAAACCACTCGTGGTTGTCAATAGTTTGCCAAGAGTTTCTTTCAAGGCTTGCCAACAGTCCCAGGATACACGTGTGTTTTTGTGTGCATGAAAATAGGATTATTTATTTTAGGTTCTCAGTCTTTCAGGACTGAAAATGGATTGTGCATGTGTTTGTGTGTGTACATGCCTGTATGTTTGCTTCTGCCAACTCTGAACAAGTTCAAAAGGTGTTGAAAGGTTAAAATAATGCAAGAGAAATGAGAGAATAGCTGAAAGGTATCAAGGAACGAAAGTCATGAGAATACTGTAACCAAAGGTCAGAGAATTTAAGGTTAAAAGGTAAAAAATGTTGCATTATTGCTTAACGCTGGATTTCTGCCGTTCTTCCCTCCATCATTCCATCAATCTGCATTAGCAGTCGTTGGATTTGAAGCTGCTGATGAAAAAAGCAAAAGCCTTCATAAAAAGGTTCATATATGTGAATTACCTGCAAAACAAAACCGTCTTGACCACTTTCCCTGGATCAGGCTGCTACGCTACAATTAGCTTCCCGTTATGCATCCCATTGATTCCAAATGCATATCTTAAGAACGTCGTCTGTTTCAGCAAGAAGGTGAAAGAAAAGTGAGTATTTGAGAAAAAGAGCAAGATGTTTAGCAGGAGTGACCGCTGCTCTTCACACTGGTGACCCTTTGGAGAATGGATCGGGTTGTTTAAGGACCACTGGTTAAATGGGAAATGTTAGCGTCGCTGGTGCGAAATGGAAGATGGTTTATTGGACAAGAGCTGGCCAGGTCTGCATTATTGAGGAACCCTCTCACTGGAAATGATGGTGTGCTAATTGGATTTCTCCAGTTCCGGCCTTCACGCACCACTTTAAAGCTGTCCTGCGTTGGTCTGCCTCCATCTGTTGGACGCTGTCTGGTCTCGTTAGCATCATTGTCCCTGCTAATCGTCTCAGACCATACCTGCCTTTAAACGACTGGCTTCTGCAGGGATGATGAAGGTTCTTTTGTTTTGAGAGCCTCTCAGTTCCTCAGTCAATACTTTTTCTTCCACAGCTAAGCTCCTCCTGCTTGAGCTTTGTGATCTCACTGTCCAGTTCTTTTACTATTTTAATGTTTAATTTTATTTTATTTTTTTTAAAGAATCGTCTTTAGGGAATTATCTTAACTTGTTGGCTGCCAAAAGAATCCACACATTCACTGCCGAGGACGGCAAAAGACATATTTCTTAGGGTAAAGAAAGCCAGTTTGTCCCGGCACGTGCGTGAAAACATCCTCAAAAAGTTAAGGACTCCAACTGCGCACCTCCTGACACACACACCCGATCAAATCGGTCCTCCATGTCTGTAATACTAGAACTTTATATTCTGTGCTCAAAGAGGCGCCAAAATGCTCCAAAACGCTGGCTGTGAGCTGCTTTAAGAATTACAGCAACCAATGAGTCAGTAAGAAGACGTAATTACATGTAGGTCGAGGATATTAGTTTCTGTGCATTTCTATGAACTCTAGAATTGCAAAAAATCAAAATTTCGCAAAAAAATACAAAAAGGTGAATTTTAAAAATGATTTTTCCATTTATTTCAAATTAATATTGAATTTTAAAACAACAACAGTAAAATGAAGAGTTTTACAATGAATCTGAAAGAGAAATAAAGGAGAGAGTCTTTGAAAAGACATGAAAAACCCTGAAACATTGCCTGAAAACTCAACGTAATTCTTGTAAAATCGTGTCCCTGGGATGAACCTTTGGATAAAGCTCAGGCATTATTTGTAAGTTAACCAGTTATTTTAGACCATTTTTGTTCCTTTTTTCCCCATCTTCTCTTCAGTTTGTAGGAAGCCTGTCTGATCAATTTTTACTCTAGATTCCTTGCCTGGCAGCATGTTGGGTTTGTTTCTATCTGCACGGCTGTTTGCCACAACCAAGTTGGTAGATTTACATTTCTTGTCAGTCTGTATATTTTTCATCAAATGTAAAATGAAAAAGATAAAATAAATAATAACAATAATAATAGTAATAATAATAATAACAATAAAACTAATATAAAAAGGCAAAAAAATTTTTAAAAGGGCAAAAAAAAATTTACCTTAAAAATTTAACCTTAAAAACTAAAATTAAAAACATGCATATTTAAAAGATGTATTACACATCGCTCCAGAAAAATAACTACGTTTATATAAATAAAATCAGTTGTGCAAACCATTTTATGTGCAGACTGTGTTGTCATGGCATCGATAGAAAGCTATGAACCAGGGATCCTCTTTCCTGGTCCTCGAGGGCCGGTGTCCTGCAGGTTGTCTTAGTGACCCTGCTGGAACACACCTGACGCAGACTCAGACAAGCTCTGCACATGTCTGCTAAATTCACCATTAGAATCAGGTGTGTTGCAGCAGGGACACTTAGAAAACCTGCAGGACACACCGGTACTGGAGGACCAGGACTGGGGATCCCTGCTTTAAACTAGAATACTCGAGTCTTTCTGACTTTCTACTGTTTTAGAAAATAATCTAAAGAAGCATCCTGCTAAAGGCCTCTAGTTCGAGCTGAAAGACTGACGTGAAGCACCTTGCAGCAGCCTCTCCTCTGTGCATAGCGCCGTTCTTATTGGTTGACGACATCGCTCTTCCTCACCAAATAATCACAAATCTTCAGTGAAGATCAGTGGCTTTGCAAACATGTTGCTTATCAGCAGTCCCCCCCCACTTGGTTTTCACATGATCTAAACGCCAAGGTTTATAAAGTAAAAGCAGATCCGAAAGATAAGAAAGCCCAAAACCGCTAAGACATTTATAAACTTGTAAAAGAACTTTAAAATCAGTCCTGAAAGCCGATGCAATGACCTTAAAACGGGTATATAGCGAGCCCGCCCCCTGGTCTTCATCAGGACACATGCAGCAGAATTTTGGAATAATTTAAGAGCACAGAAATTCTCTTTTTGGGAAAACCAGTGAGCGGGGCAATAAAATAGTCAAAGCAACTAGTGATGAAAGCCTTCATTAAAAGTCTCCGTGTTTCATGTCAAATGTTTTTTTCTTTTTTTTTTTTTTAATTTGGAAAAGGCAAATCATAAACATCTCACATGAATTTCATATATATTTAACATATTCCTTTTCCCTTTTTTTCCCCCTTTTCTTTCTTCCCCTTTTTTTTTAAACCCCCGAATGTGAAAAAAAGAAAAAAAAAATAAGGAAACAAAAAATCTAACATAGCGAAGGTAAGTTTTTCCTCCTGTTCTCCTTTCCCATAACTATTTTATTCATTTAAAAGAACAGATAGAAAAAGAGAAAAAAAAAGGGAAATAAGCAGGGTCCAATACAAAATTCAAGTACTCTACTAAGGACAAAAACCCCAAAGAAAAAAACCCTGTTCCTTCTACACCATCCTCCGCAGCCAGTCCAACCCCGAACACATAGATTAAGAGGGTCAGGAGGTCTGTTCCTTTTCCAGTAAGGAACGTAGTGGTCGCCAGATCGTTTCAAATTGTTCTGTTCTATCCTTAATAAAGTGCCTGATCTTTTCTAAATGAAGTGTGTGTCAGTTCCATAAACCATCTTTTCAATGTGGGGACCTTTGTCCCCTTCCAACACATTAAAATGAGCTTCTTAGCTGTAATCAAACCATATGACAAAGAAAGTTGTTGAGTTACTCTTAGTGGTCTCAATGTGCCTAAACTCCCCAGAATGATTAGAAAAGGCTCAGGTTGTATCTGTACTTCAAGAATTTTAGAGAATACATTCAAAATGTCAACCCAATAATCTCGCAATTTAGGACACAAAACAAAGCTATGCGATAAATCAGCTTCTGCAGACGGGCATTCATCACATAGGGGGGAAATTTCAGGTTTCATGTTACACAGCTCAACACCGTCCCAGCTTCCATTGGAACTGCCTCTTTGCTCCATGTGTCTGCAGGCTCTCTGGAAACCAGAGTTAACACTGTTTGGACCATACTTGGCTTTGACTTAAGGTGTTGACTCCATTTGGCTGTCAGTACTGAGTCACAACGCAACCACTGGTGGCTCTCAGTAATCTATGTCCATTTCTTTAAATTTAACCCAATTCTGGCACGTTTAAGTGCCACAAGTAGTCCAGATTAAGCCCAAATGTGCCCACTAGGAACAGATTAAAGTATGCATGGAGAAGAAGGCTGAAGGCTCTGTCTGTATGTGTCAAGAATAAATCTAATCCAATCGAATCACACTTTATTTATAAAGACAGTGCTGTACACATCATAGCATTATAATGTGAATTTTACTTATTATAAACGAAGCTCTAGTTGATCCAAGATTGTTAATTTGTTGTACATGATTACTCATGACCAGAAGAACAGGGTCACTCCTGAGTCAGAGTCTTTCACGACCCCAAATCAGACAAGGTCAGGACAATTAAGAATATTACAAATATAATTCCAGAACCAGCAGATAAGAACATTTGGATTGGTATCTTTTCCATCAGTATGAGATTGAGACATTAAATCTCACAAGATTCTTTTAATACATCTATTTTTCACCTTCTAGACTCCAAACTCTTAAAAGAAAAAGTGAATTTGGGAAAATTCAGGGAAAGAAATTAAGACTTTTGTTTTGCATCAATTCAGAGCTCCAAAGAAAGAAATGTGTGAGAATGTGGCTGAAACGATGCTCCTCAGAAAAACGGAGGGATTTCTATATCGCTCCTCTCCCAGTTGACCCGTGTCAAAGCAACCTGGAGGATCCGCAACGGGAAGGAAACAGGCCAAGCTGGACATCAGCGATCTGTAATTCATCAGCAAGCCGTCCTTTATGAACAGCACGATAGCATCATGGGATGGGAAATGTTTGTCAGGCACAGAGTTACATTCATCAATACCACCTCAATCTTTAAACTTATTTTAAACTTTTCCAAAGGCAGCATCCATTTCTTTGGACTTGCGGTCAGACCTTCCCAACGTACATGTGTGTATTGTGTTCAGACCAGTCGGTATTCTGCGCGTTTATCAGAGGGAATGGATGCAGCGTGAGTCAGATCAAACATCCAGACTCAGCAACGTGTCTGGAGGTGGAAACTGCGTGATGGTACGTGGTTGTATCAACGCTCTGAGCAGATAGCAGAGTTAATGCCAAAAAGATTTGTTGAGATTCAGACGTACATCCGTTGCCTTCAGGACTTCATCTTTTCCAGACAAACTGGGAGAAACACAACATGATAAACTCGCGTGTCACATGAAATATATCGCAGGTAATCACATGAAAAGATTCCATAGAAAAAGCAGCGCGTTGCAGAAGCCCTGTGGGTCAATGCTGCAAAACATTTTGTTTTGGTTTCAGGTGATAAATTTGGTTCTGATACATCAAAGACTGCAGATTCTGTTTGGATGAGATATTTGCAATAATCCCAATCTAATGGGGTTTGGACTGAAGCGGTCTGATGAAGACTGATAAATAATCACCAGCAAGACTTCAGTTTCAATATGTGCATGAAATAATACAAGCAGAAAAACATGAGAAACCTGCATGATAAGAAAGAAGGGAAGCACAAAACATTTTACAGTGACTGGTGTCCATTCATTCATGGCTTCGTCCACGTCAGGGAAGCTGGGCAGCAACCACTGGGGGAGAAAGGTAGGCACACCTGGACAGGTCATCAGTCCATCACAAGGTAATAACTGGTATTATCCAACTAATTTTAACCAAACACTTAAACCTACAACTGTTGATCAAAGTTTTTCTATTGACCTCCAGAACAACCATCCTGCAACTTTTAGAGGAGTCCCTTCTCCAACACGTCTGAATGAAATGTCTGAATTCCCTCATCTGCATGTCCTTCAGCTCTGCAGATGCCTGGTGACCAGACGTTCACCTGCTTCAGGTGTGCTGGAGAAGAGATGCATCTAGAAGTGTCAGGATCGTAGATCTCCTGGCTCGGACTTGGGGATCCTCATTTGTAGAAGTCTCAATGTAACAGTCCCAGTTCAGAGTTATGAGAAAGAAGAAAATTAAAGCCCAAAGCGGTGTCCATCGGGTCCGAGCACCGTGGCCCCCACCACCCATCCCATACACCTATTTAGCTAAACTGGGCCTTGCGTAACGTGTTAAGGACCTAACAGATATGAATAGGGTCGCCACCCGACCCGTAAAATACGCAATCGTCCTTTAACTGACAGACAAATGTTGAATCCCGGACTGAACAACAGCCTACACATGTCGGTCACATCAGTACTCAATCTAAAAATAAATAAATAAATAAATAAAATAGAAAACACAGCAGTCAGCAAAAACGTTGTTTTCATGCAGAATCTGCAGGTGCAGCCTCCTCCCTCTCTGTTGGACAGTCACGGTTGCCTAGAGACAGACACGACTCACGCACGCTCCTCAGAAGACCTGCGCCTTTTAAACATGTCTCCTGTAGCCTACCTGGTTCTCTACCTGCTGATAATAAAAAAATACATGTAAAACAGATGTAAAGATACGCGGCTGCAGCGTCCGTGAAGATGTTTAGAAGTCAGATTGTACAACGTGTCAGCGACTGATCAGTCGCACACGGTGGACTGTCTGACATCTAACAGCATCAGGGGAGCATGGTCAGCTATTTATATACTGTAGGCATATAATTATAGACATATTAGCCAATATAAATACCATATATAGCCATTAAAAATGTTTTTTCAATGGATGAAAAAATACATGCAAAAATATATTTATATAGCCTCGCTAAAGGGGAACGTTTATTTTTACATGCATTTCCTGCATTAAAATGTTTAGAGCTTTATGTTTTTAGTCAATTTTTTAAGGAATCTGTAGTAAGGTATCATTGGATAAATTAACCTTTTTATATAATATATATATTATATTAGTGTTGTTAAACTGTTATGACACGAGTTCCCTTCAAGTCATGAAGCAGCAAACAGAAACAGTCTAATATGTAGGATTAAACAACGGGGAGCTGCATTTCCCGGCCTGATGCGGAGTCTAGGCGCCGTCATCACCATGGTTCCACACATTAGGCATTTTATAACAAACGTTTATTTCTGTTTATTTTTTTCTTTTCTTTCCTTTTTTTTTAATTACAAAACTCACTAAATATGCTAAAGTAGGTTAAAGGAACTATTTTATGTTGGCCTCTATAGTTTTTATGCCAAACAACAATTGTCATTTTCTCTCATTCATCTGTCAAAAGTCAGCTGTTCTCAACCAGCTGATTCACGCGTTGCTATGGTAACGGAATGATAAGACGGTGATTAAACTTGTCCATATATGAGTGACGACGGTATAAATTTTATGAATGTGTCATCCCACTCCTCCCCTCCTACTGCGTGCAGGTGAAGTGACACAGGTGTGTTTGTAAAGTTCAGTGTTGCACACTCTACACACAGAAATCTTCTTTAAGGTTATTAATCACACACACACACACACACTCCCTGCTGTGGCGTGTGTCCCTATTTTAATTTATAAAAGATGGCAACCCTACATATGAATGATATGAATGATGTCAACTTTGGTGCAGATTCCATGTAACTATGGAGATGTGAGTAAATCAGTGTTTTATCAAAAAGAGAAAAGTAGGTTTGTACACTAAAATTAGCTCCCGATGTTTTATTAACAAAAAACGAGTGACGACAAGAAACGGGAGAAAAAAAACAACAACAGGAAAATGCGTCGAACATGTCGCAGACTTCACAGATGTATGTTTTTCCAAGGCTGGTAATTCTGGCCAATCACAAGAGTGAAGCAAAGGAAATATTAGTAATTATGATTATGAATCCATGCTACGTTCTCTACTGCAGTTTGAGCAGACCATCCTTTCTTCCACCAACTCCTCCATCGCCTCAGGAGGATTCATCCTTTACTCCAGCAAAAAGACATCATTTCTCCAGCAAGCCCAGAATCCGCTCTGAGATGTCCTGCACGTTGGACACGCTGGAAACGCGTCACCTGGGAAGCATCTGGGACGTGAAACACATCAACAGGCTGCTTTGAACGTGATGGAAGACACCCTGGAGATGAAGTTTATTTTCACAACTCTGAAGCCATTATTACGTTTTCTACCCAGCACTCAGATGAGAGGAGGAAGCAGAAGATTGAAGGATTCTGTCTTCGCTGTTTAACGACAGAATCTGCACGGACCATTAAAATCTACAACCTGGATTTTATGCTGCTACAGCAGTCAACGTCTTCTGTGCGCAGCTCAGGTTTTTTACTCCTCCAATGATTAGTCAACAAAGTCTACAATAAAGATTTTATGAAAAATTTCATTACGTGCGTTTCCATTATACTTAGAATTGCGCAAAAAAACTAAATATCGCAATGAAAAAAAAACCGATAATGGAAACATGTCAAAAATAGTCTCAAATATCACTAAAGAGTTTTACGCTCTCATGAGGTGGTTTATCAGACGTTTCAATACAGAAATATATCACAAAAGCATAATAGAAACACTTTTTTTTCGCATTTATGTGCCCCCGGATGCGATGTTGGGGTCATGTGACCAGTTTATTTCTGGTAAAGATGGCGTGGTGTGGAACAAACAGCGAATTTTAGAGATTCAGAAAAGAAAATGAGGGAAGAAAGCTTAAAAAAGCTGTAGAAGAATCTCCACATCAGGTAGAAAACCGCAAAATAACGTTACGTGGCTACAAGTCTTTAAGCCACAATTCTCATAAACTCGTGACAAAATTTTATGAGATCTGAGGCCAATGAGCTAAACAGTTGTTCAATGGAAACACCTGCAAATCACAAATGTTGTTTTTCCAAAACTTACAAATATCACCTTTATTTTGCCAAAAAAAAAATGTAACGGAAACGCAGCTATTATCAACACGTTGTGTAATAAACGGCTGTAACGGCTTTGCCAAGCAGCTTAACGCCATTTACCAACCATGACTTTTCAGACAGAATGAGAACTTTCAACTCTACGCAGATGACTGCAAAGCGCCGCGGGAAGTGCCGCGATCGTGCATGATCATCTGAAACAAAAGCATCCAGGAGTCGTGGTTTCCTGCATTCTGGATGGGAGAGGTAGCATCACCGTGTCTTATGTGTTGTTTACCTTATAAAACAGGCTTTTTAAAGACCTAATTAATCATTTTGATGCAATTTAATTTAATAATTTTGGTGCTATAGAAAGCAATAATAAATATTTTATTTATTTTATTTTCTAGTTTGGATGTGACATTATAGCAAACTATTTGCTTCAAAATAAAATACCAAGCTGTTCAGCTTAATATTCAACTGGTTCAGGAGTCATTCTTTAAATTTACTAAAGGACTGACTGGGAATCAGGGTGACATTCATATGATGGAAATGACGATAGTCAAAAGATACTGGAGCTGCATCAACTGGAAGCTCAGATAGTGGAAATAATCGTGACTAATCAAAAAAAGGATTAGTCGACTTATAAAATAATCATTAGTTGCAGCTCTAAGATGATGCCACCTCTCTATAATGTTGTCCTCCTACATATTTAGATGCATACTCCTGGGAACCTTCAGCTGAAGCCAGTTTGTTTTCAGTCTTCCTGAATTGTTCTGTGATCTCCCCGATGACCGAACACTTCCACACTACAACAGGTAATCAATTAAAAAGAAGCCATCTTATTCTCCAGCATCTCTTTACAAAGGAGGAAATGTTATGAAAGGCTTTTTGTTTGCTTTTTTTTTTTTTTTTTTTCAAAGGGTAAAAGTTCCTTTCACTGAAAACCATTTGTTCCCTGAAATGTATTCAACAAGCCTGCCACAGTGTCCCCTGTGTGCTATGAGCCATGCATTCTAATGGATGGTCATAAATGGAAGAATTAATAATTGACATCCTGTGTGAAGAAGCTTTAATGAACGTTGGTCTGAGCCAGCAGCCCTTAGGGGGAAATAAACAATGTATTTATTAAATAAATAGAAACATGATAAAGGTTGTTATTCTCAGTCAGGTTCCCTTTTTGGCTTGTTTAGTTGTTTTTAATTGTAAAAGCAGGCTGTGCATGGCTAAACGGCTTGGACAGGAGAAGAGCGATCTCTAATTAACTTCCTTCGCGTCCGGATTTTTCTCCGTGAACGGAAACTTGCATGCAGCTAAGACGCACACGTTCGGAGTAAACTACAACCGTCACACGATGCGGATGTCTCAGTTTGCTGCAGCTGCCTGAGGTAGAAGGATACGACTGGCTCTGCTATTGATCACAGACAGGTAATCGCCAGCTCTGATCCTTAATTACACATATGGATTAGCTGAGGACATACTAGGAGCGTCTGTACACCCGACACTGACTGACAAGGTCGCTACAATGACAGTGGGGCTAAAATGCAGCTGCCTTGCAGAAATGACACTGTAGATGCACAGAGCTTTTAAAAAGCTGCTCAAAGCAGAGAAATCTTACGGCCCATCTACCCTGGACGCAGCAGACGGATTCGCAGACAGACTGACAATTACAGGCCTAATTTGATCTGTTTTCAGGAAGCTTAGCTCTCCGTCACTTGATGCATAAAACAGACAATACCGCCGGAGATCGGGGGGGCAGTGTTGAGTTGCACAGCTAACGCACAACCAGTTAAAGAAACGAACCAGAGAAGAAGAATGTCAGGCAGAAGACGACAGAAACTGCCAATGAAAGAAAATAAAAGACACATGGAAGTATGAGGTCAGCAACGTCAATGAAACGGACGTCTACGTTTTCGTACGTACGTAAAATTATTGGCACCATTTTCTGTAATTTAAAAAAAAAAAAAAAAAAAAAATTGTGTTTTTTGTGAAAGAAAGTGATCACTAATTGGATAAACATGCCTTATGGAACTGCTAGTGAACGGAGGAGTGGAGCACCGTGGGTGAATTGTAAACTACGCAGGCCGTCTCATTTCGCTAGTGGAAACCACACTTTAGAGTCTGCAGACTACGTAGAACAGGCCGTAGCCTACGTAGACGGTACACAGCTTAGAAGTTGTTTCAAATGCTTATCAAGCTCATTTAACATAGATCTATGTGCCAGATTCAGTCACGCTCAGCTCCGTACGAAATAATTACTGGTTCTGTTCGAGTCCAGCTCTGGTCCTTTCAGGCCACAATCCTGCAGGTTTCCAACACTACTCATTCAAATAGAGTCATTGTGCTGAAGTTGGTAGGTAGATCCATTTTATTTGAGTCAGTTGGGAGACATTTAATACCTGCAGGACCTGCGCTGACCGGGCTGTGAAGGTTTCCATTTGCAGCACATTCCAGATCTGTTTAGATGAGCTCCACACTGCGATTGCACAAACGGCACCGATAATGCTTAATGAAAAACATTAAATCAAAAGGAAAGATATGGAGAGACTCAGGGTTTTGTATAAATTCTCATGATACTTGAATCCATCTCTGAGCTGCAGCAGGTGTAGTAATTACCATCCCAACCACACCGAAACCACCTCAGCACCATTAGCTCCAGCCATCTGAGAGCCGTACGGAGCTCACAAGATTATTATTAGAGGTAGAAACTATCATTAAGGATTGCTAACAATCAGCGAGGATGCTGATGTTTTAAAGTATCTGGCCACAGTTCCCATCTTATTTATCTTTTAAAAAGTTAAGCCCAAACATGATTTATATGCAGCATAAAAGCTGATGGAGGGTCGCTTATACTGCGCCAGGTGGAGGCCACACCAGCTGCCTGTTGGATGGTTCCACTTCATAAAAGAGAAAACATAAATAAATAGAAGAGGAAAGCTATTCAGCTGTTTTACCCCAGAAAACAAAGATTTTCAGAAACAAATGATTCCCCTGAAGGAGCAGGAAGAGGAGCGGAAAGACGCCACATGATCAGTCAAAGATGTGCAGAAGAACTGCAGTTTATTTAAACAGGCTAAATGTAAACATGATCGAGGAATTATTCAGTTAATATTGAAAATATGCAATAAGTGGTGGTGGAGGTGTGGACCCAAATCCAGGAGAAAGGAGCCAGAGATGCAGAACTTCGAGGTTTTATCACAGAATAAACTGAAGACAGAACTCACCGGGGAAACATGGTCTAACACACACACTGATCCAGCCACTAAACACAGAAACCAAGCCGTATAAACACACACAAACAGAACGAGACACAGGTGGAGGGACTTAACTAATGAGTCCAGGTGAATCTGATGAACAGGAAAACCAGAAACTAGACATCAGGGAACAAAACCAGGAAAACTACAAACTAAAACAGGAAACTAGGAACTGAAGAGAACACCAAACATCACATCCTGACAAAATCACAATAAACCAGCCTCCTACTTCGGATTTAAGTTTAATACAGAAAGGCCGTTTGCTGTTTACAAGGTCACTTTTAACCTTTTTAAAGAGGACTTTGTTTATATTTGGAATTAAAAGGGATTGAAGCTCTCATGTAAACGTGGCCATAGGAGCAAAACTAGGGTAAAAAAAACCAGAAGTTTTGTGTCACGATGTCATCTGATGATGGATCCAGACGGCTCTGCGAGACGCCAGCGAACGGGCAGGACGTTACGCTCACGTTGGTACAAACCATAGTTTCATTTACTTTGATTCAAATCCTTTCCTGCTATATTTAGATAATCGTTTCAGATTTAAAGTTAAACGCATCGCTTACTTTCAGTTATTGAAAAAAGAAATTGTCAGATATAAAATAAACTGATCAACTTGACTGTAATATCTGATGAATTCCATAAAGAGTTTTAATGAACACATCTGTAAATCCAGTTAAAGAACATCTGGCCTGCAAACTGGTCTGAAACAGCTACGATGCTGCATCGAAGAAGCTGGATGTGCTGTTTCACCGTCAGTTCTCATGCTTTGTCGTGTCTTTAGCAGATTTCACAGCTTGTATCTCAGCCGCTTGTTTTAAAAATCATGCATTATGATGACAAAAGGTTTTCCTCAGCGCTCTCTCTCTCTCCCTGCGTTGCAGTTGTTCTGATGTCTGTTTCTGCTCAGCTTGGAGCAGCTTTAACCCGTGGTTCCCTGTGAGCCCAGGCGTAATTACAGCAGCTTCAGCTCAGTTATTCTGTCTGACAACAAAACTTTATACAAACAAAGGCACCTCTTTTATATTCATCTGGGGTCGGGGTCTGTGTGCTCCTGCAGTTTCCATCAGACCTGGAACAGAGTTGTAACGCGTCTGGTGTCAGTGATAGTAGGAGTATGTATTGGCAAAGAAAACACACAATCATGATGTCCTGATATATAAGCTTTATATATACGAAACTAATTTTAGATCCATTTGCACAGTTAAAATCGGGCAAAAGAACAAAACACATGTCAAATGAGTCATTTTCCTTGTGTGTACCGTATTTTCGCAACCACTTAAAAGTCTTATTTTCTCCAAAATAGACAGCGCCTTATAATGTGGTGCGCCTTATGTGTGTACAGAGTTCCAAAATCTGTAAATGTGTGACTTTGATGAGCGCTCCGCTTCACTGACAGAGAGTGTTTCCGACACGCTGCTTCTATAGATGAACGGCAGACGGAACAGAGGGCAGCAGAGAAGTGTGGGCGTGAAAGAAGACGCTAAAGGCCCTCAGTAGGTATATAGTGCCGGTATGTTCATTATGCAGAACATTGGTTTGGCTAATGACCCTTTGTTAAAATGGCACCTGCGAAGAGACACGCTTACGAAGCACAGTTCAAACTGCAAGCTATCAGCTACGCGGACAAACATGGGAATCGAGCCGCCGTGAGAGAATTCAAGACCAATGAATCCATGGTTCGTAAATGGAGGAAACAGGAAAACGAGCTTCACCAAGTCAAGAAGACGAAGCTGAGTGTCCGTGGAAACAAGGCGAGGTGGGCCGGACTGGAAGACCAACTCGAGCCAATTTGGGCTTGACGAAGGAACTCCAACCGCTGGACATTGGTACGAAGTTGCGAACGGCGTGGGAGAGATGGATGACAGATGGCGAACACAGTTTTACTAAGACTGGGAGGCAGGGCCAGGCGAGTTACGCCACAACTTTTGAATGGATAGCGGATGCTTGGGCTAACGTGTCCGCTTGCTCTGTTGTTCGAGCTTTTGCAGAAGCCGGCATCATTTATGAACCCGGCGTGTTCGATGGAGAACTAGCCCAGCTGTTCATTTCGGATACAGAAGATGGGGACTTGGATGGATTTGTGAATGAGAATTGATAAAAAAAATTAAAAAAAACATGCTAACATTGCTAAATTCTTCAGTAAAGTACAACTGAAGTCAGTTTTTCTTCCACTGCCTTTTTTAAAACGTAAGCAAGCATGTTTTAAGCTAGCGTACCGGTATGTTCTACCATGGCAGCGCCCTAAAATCTGGTGCGCCTTGTGTTAAATACAGAAATATCTCCTGCAACTGAGACTGCACCTTTTAATACGGTGTGCCTTATTGTTGTGAAAAGACTAATACTGGATGTGAAACAAACCAGATGTCAACTAACAAACAGATGTTGTATCTTCCTCATATAACGTTTAGTTTCATACATCTGTGTTGTGAAGATCTGTCACTCAGGCTTGTAAGGTTACATCTCATCGCGATGAGGGAAGGAAAACACTGTTTTACTTTCCAAAATATCCTCCAGATCAGGGAGGAAGGCACAAAAATTAAACAAAAAGGTAACATGGGAGCATATGTGGATTCATCATCACAGCTGTTTAGCATGTTAAAACTTTTTGGCCGCAAAACAAAAAAGAAATTAATTTAATTTGCATATGTATTCATTAAAATGCCCCAGATGGATTACGTCTCATTCCACATGTCAAGTGGGAACTTGGCTTTTTTGTAAAGTAAAATTATAAAACACTGAAAATTCAGCCCGTGTCCATGAATAAAAAAAATAATAAAAGAAAAAGCTGCGAGTTGTCAGACTCCCAACATGACGAGAACCTTGGAATGAACTGTCAATTAGCCAATCTAACAACGCTAACAAGATGAGACACAGACAGCCAGAGTGTGTTTTTCACGGCGTAAAACCTCAGGAATAACAGTGGTCTTTTGTTTGCCTTTATTCTTTTAAAATGTGCGTCTTGGTGGATTTTGAAACTTCCTGTACAGCTGTTGTGTTTGTGTGTGTTAACAGAAGCCGACACTGCGAGCATCAGGCTTGGTTTAGGATACGCAGCAAATATTTGTGTCTGTATGACGGAGAAAAAAAACAACTTTTCTCATGAAGCTGACAAGATAAAATCTGTGTGAAAAAAAAAAAAAAAAAAAGACGGTTTATGAGCGTCTGCAGAACGGTGTTGGCTGCAACCTGACTGATTTACAGGATGTTTGCATAATAAACTCAGTCAGCTGTAAAGACGTGCACGTTACGTCGCATTTCCAAATCAGTGATATCATTTCCATTAACCCTCCTTTATCTTCAGCTGCTGTCTTTCAGTAAATTCTGCCAACTAAGGAGATGGAAGGAAACGGGTAACTTGGACCCATTTTCCTATCAAGAGGCCCGGCTCCATATGGGACAGGGTGGATTTTTTATGTTTTGGGACCCTTATGGGACCCACATCCAGCCCTCTGTATGCTACTATATGTTAATTCAAATCATCTATATGGACTTAATGCTCTGCAGAAAGATGGAAGCATCACCATGACCCAACCATAAAGCACCAGCCATCAATCACATCCTATTTGTCTTGCCTCAAGCAGCTTAACCAATGACCCCAATAACCCACCAGATTGTCAGAGGTCTCAAACACACATGTGGCCTTAATGACTCTCAAGGTGCTAATGACCCCCAAAGAGGTTAAATTCCTCGGACCTCCAACAAGTCAGCAGGACCTGATGGATGGGAGGCAAAGCGTCTCGCTGCTTTCTACATAAGCTCTAATGCGAAAGAATCTATTAGAAGTGGAGACTTCCCACAAGAGATAACCTGTCTAAGATGCTACTGAGGTTAATGAGGGGAAACGGCATCAGGGCCCAGATCCCTTTAATAAACCCAGTCAGCCCGAGCCGGCTGCTGCATGCCAATAAGCTGCCTGTATAGATCGCTGTACCTGGTCAGCGCAGACGGAAAATGAAGTCTGTACGAAGGGGAAATAAGGAATGGACTTTTAAAAAGGAGATAGGATTATTAGAAAAATGTTCCTTGATGAGTTGGAGGTGGTGGATGACATTCAGGTCAGTTATTTATCAGGAACATATGATGAAGCTCAAACCGAGGGGCAGAATTTAAAATAAAGTCAGGTACTCTGGGATAACATGAAATTAGAACTGAATTAATAAAGAAAACTTTTAATACAACACCAATCCTTATGATAACTTCTAATATTTGAACAGACGGTAAAACGGTAGGTCGTGCTTATGAATCTGAAGGAAGGCGGCTGCTGTGTAAATGATTGTTTAATAAAGATTCCCTTCACCTTCCAATGTGTGCGTTTTAAATCAAGCTCCTTTATTCGACCAACCCTGCTGCCCTGATTCAGCACAGCAGTCGGGAATGTTCAAACATGTCCATCTCTTTTTTTCATTGAATCAATAAGACCTCTACAGTTTGCAGGAACTGACCAAAGTTAACATTTGTGTTGTTTCCTAATGCCTTGAACACACTTTTGCATGTTCCTTAAACACTGGCTTTATGCCGAGCAACCCTAACAGGAAAACCTCGTTGGGACTTCTACATCTGTTCTACGTGTGGTTCAAAAGTGTGCAAAAGTGTGGTTTTAGAAGAAAAACAGGTGAATTACATGTAGATTACGTGTGATCTGCACGTCAACTGGATGGGATTTACATGAAAATTGCATGTGTCAACCACATGTGGTCCTTCGAAAAATATTTACTGGATCAGCATGTCGCTAGGTGTTTAAACCTTGTGTGAGGTTATAACTGTATCCTGTTTAACTTGTGAAATGTAATAAATTGTATTATGTTTAAGGATTTCCTTAAAAAAACTCTTTAGGCCGTAGAACAGGTAGAACAAGTGCTCATCTATCCATTTGCCTTTGCTATGTGTATGCATCCATCCATCCATCTTCTGCCGCTTATCCGGGTCGCGGGGGCAGCAGCCTAAGCAGGGAAGCCCAGACTTCCCACTCCCCAGCCACATTTGCCAACTCTGCGGGGGGATCCCGAGGCGTTCCCAGGCCAGCCGAGAGATGTAATCCCTCCAGCGTGTCCTGGGTCTTCCCCGGGGTCTCCTCCCAGAGGGACGTGCCTGGAACACCTCACCAGGGAGGTCCAGGAGGCATCCTGACCAGATGCCCAAGCCACCTCAACTGGTTCCTCTCGATGCGGAGGAGCAGCGGCTCTACTCTGATCTCCTCCCGGATGACCGAGCTCCTCACCCTATCTCTAAGGGAGAGCCCGGCCACCCTGCAGAGGAAACTCATTTCAGCCGCCTGTATACGAGATCTGGTTCTTTCGGTCACGACCCACAGCTCATGACCATAGGTGAGGGTAGGAACGTAGATCGACTGGTAAATCGAGCTTCGCCTTCTGGCTCAGCTCCTTCTTCACCACGACAGACCGGCGCAGAGTCCGCATTACTGCAGACGCCGCACGATCCGTCTGTCGATCTCACGCTCCATCCTTCCCTCACTCGTGAACAAGACCTCGAGATATTTAAACTCCTCCACTTGAGGCAGGACCTGACTCCCGACCCGGAGAGGGCAATCCAGCCTGTATGCGTTGCAGTTACAAAACTTCAACTTCTTTCCACTGCGTAGCTGCACGTTTTCCACCATGTTTGATATTGATTGCTTTCCTAACAGTGCAGAATTGTGACATTTTTCCCACTTCTGTGACACCAACGTCCTAAGAAATGCGGTATTACCGTTCAGATCGAGGTCACTCTGACAGAGCCAAATACTAAAGTGGTCTGGGTCAGATTTAAAAAAGAAAATTGTGCCATTCAGACTGTTACTTGTGGATAGAGAAGGAAATGGAGCTGCAGTGTGAACGTAGCCTATCAGCACACAACTTCTAGTTGTCAGTGGTAGTATTGAGTAACTTATTGAGTAACTAAAGACACTTTGCATACTTTAAAAATAACATGTTATGGTACATTTTTGTTGAGATAATTTCCAAAGAGTTCCATTTAGCTGAGCGCTAACCGCCAACGGCACCTGCAACATGCTTTCTCTTCACATTACATACCATCATATCCTCTCATCTGCTGGCAGCCAGGATGATGGTTTCTAGCTGTCAGAGGGAATTTCAGAATGCTTGTAAGAATTCAGGGTGGCTGATTGCTGTTTTTGATAATTCTGATGCATGTTATGCCTGTTTATCCTATCAAGGGGTTGAAAAGAGGCTGCCTGCTATCCCATCTGAGAGATTTCATTCTCCACAGACAGGTTGCCAGTCAATCACAGGGCTGACACGCAGAAACAGACAAGCTATCACACCTGCGGGCATTTCAGTTCACAGTC
Source organism: Telmatherina bonti (assembly GCF_933228915.1). NCBI lineage: Eukaryota > Metazoa > Chordata > Actinopteri > Atheriniformes > Telmatherinidae > Telmatherina > Telmatherina bonti. The sequence goes on from NC_136629.1 coordinate 37,746,673, forward strand.
GACCTAAACAGAGACTCTGGAGTCTTGCAACTCCACAGTACTGAAACAGAGAAAGAAGGACTCAGAGGTATCCAATTAAGGTGTCAGTGCCTTCCCTGCCAATAGTGATCTAACAAGAGGAAATTATTTCGTCTGGCAAGATTAGCTCCCTGAGCAGATTCCTTGTTGCTGCCTGGATTCTTAGGGATTCTTCCAACACATTTACCAATTATAGAAATGTAAAAGCTCAAAGAAGGTCCTGCATCACCACAAAGCATCATCGACCAGTCGTTCAATAAAAATAACCAAATATTTGGTTATAACCGTAAATATGACAGAGTGATGCCATGTTGCCATATTCTAGGAACATATAGAATAGAATCTACAGTTCTAACTATGGCTGATTATGGTAATGTCGTGTATACACCCATGCAGCCTCCATTTATGTGGTTTATTTTGAATGCTACTATGGTCAGACTGATATAGCTGGTCGGACGTTACTGAATATTCACACAGAACTGATATATGTTCATCTGTAAAGGGTTGGAGGATCAAATCAAATCAAATCAAACTTTATTTCTTGAGCACTTTTCATGCCTCAGGCAACACAAAGTGCTTTACAGGATAAAATGAAGTCAAAAGGATTAAAACAAACGGTGGATAAAAAGGCATTTAAAAATAATCGACAAGCTCTTTCCACACACTCACACACACACACACACACACACACAAGGATAAACTCCCAAAATATAGGAGAACCCTGTTTTCCTGTCAGCACCGTATCCACACAAAGGGAATACATTTTTATCCATAAAATTGAACAAATAAATTAATGAGTTTATTTATTTAACCAGGAAAGTCCCGTTGGGATTAAAAACCTCTTTTTCAAGGGAGTCCAAGCCAAGAGGTAGCAAAACATATGAATAACAGCAACGTCACAATTACTTGCAATTTTTAAAAAAAACGTTAGTTTAATCTTGAATATGGAAGAATGCATAAAAAAAGAAATGCTTTATTCTGCTATCACATTATGCAAATTTCACTGCAGTGCATGTCATTTTGGTAGTTTAGCTGCATTCAATCTCATCTGATCAGTTATTAATAGTCAATGTCTGCATCCAGATGGTACTGTACTAAAATGTTTCAGGTACTTTACAGGAAGTACTTTGTACTAACAGGTTATTTTACATTTGGACAGACAAGATTTACATGTGGAGTTCCACATCTCTTTCATTTAATATCTCCATGCTTCCACTGGCACAGATCATACAGAATAATGTTAGTTACGATAGCTACGCAGATGACATGCAGCTTTATGTGACAATGTTTCCAAGAGACTGAGGCCCCTAACAGAAAGTGGGACGATATGCTTTTCTCTCAATTTGATTTTTAACCAATTCTTTTGGGTGCTGATTAGATTAAAAAAAAAAAAAAAAGACTCCTCAGTATTGCAGATTTTTAGTTTGCTTTTTAAACAGCAGATCATATGTGAAGAAACTGCATGATGAACCATCTTTACAGACTGTATCACGAGCCAGATTTCCCAAATAAAAACATCAACTGTGTGTGTTTTTCAGATTTATTCAGCAGCAATATATCTGAAGCAGCTGTTTGTACTTCTATTCTTGTTTCAGAAGCTGGAACTGCATATAAAAGTGCTGGTTTTAGTTTCTGTTGTCTTCCTGCTGCGCTATGTTTAGCTGTTAGCTCTGCGTTTACTTCAGGATGGCGCCTTGCTAGGTGGGCAGTAACGTTGGTCGTGTTAACGCCGTATGCCACATGTGCATAACAGAGTTTACAAACAGCTTTCAACATGTCCTGCTCTGCTTTTCCCTTCAAAGCAAAAACGCGTTTGACTAAAAATGTGATGGTGGAGGATTTATTTCTGCACATTTCTGCAGGTTGTCGCCTTTCACCGTCTTCTGTTTACGTGTTTTCCACAATGAATAAATCATCATGTTACTAGACAGTGGGAGAGAAACATTTCGCCCCCTGCTAGAGAAAAGCAGTAACTTCTACCTGGCATCTAAACATATTAACATTTAAAATATAAAAATTAAAAATCAACTGAAAATTGTAAAACAAAAATGTGAATTTTTTTCCCATCCCTATTCATGATTGACTTGGAACTAAATTTTGAAAAACACATAAAAGGGAATCACAAAGTAAACCTACTTTCACATCAAGAATATATGAGATGTCACAGCCTGGAGAAAACAGTCAATGCTTTCATCTTTAGCCAGTTTTATTATTTACCCATATTTCCATTAAAGGTTTTTGCAAATAACAGCGGAATTTGTGAACTTTCAGTCTCAAGTTCAGTCCAAAAGCTGTAGTTCTTGCAGAATTTTGTTCAACTTAGAGGAGGAAGGAGATGGACAACATTTTGCATTTCAGAGCAGCTATTTCGGTGGTCAGTAATGCAGTTGCAGCTGCTCTCATCAGCAGTCAAAAGAAGTCATCCAGATGGCACCTTTACCTGAACTGGTCACATGACGCATCATGTCACATCTGGTGACGTGTAAATATGAAAAAAGTGTTCCCATAACACTTTCACAATATGCTTCTACATTGACAAGTGTGAAAAATCTCTCTCTCTCTCTCTCTCTCTCTCTCTCTCTCTCTCTCTCTCTCTCTCTATATATATATATATATATATATATATATATATATATAAATATAAATATATATATATATATATATATATATAATATATTTCAAATTTTAGGTGTTTTAATTCCCAGTTTTTTATTTTGATGTTTTTTGAAGTTTTTATGAGCTTTAGGAGTGACAGAGACAGCTAGTGTCAGTACAGGTCTGCATCTCATTCAGAGCTCTGCTGCTGGAGTTTTCACTAAGACCAGTAAAGTGGACCACATCAGTCCAGTTCTGAGGTCTTTACACTGGCTGCCCGTCATCGGTGACCTCTTGACCCGGTATGAACCTACCATACCATACCTCTGGTTGTCAGGTTGCTGAACTGTCCAGTAAGGCGGTGACGATACGCATTTATCCCGATTCGATTACAATTTTTTGGGTGCAGATTCGATTTAAATTGTAATTCTCACAATTCTTCCATATTGCTGATTTTTGTAGATTAAAAACAAAAAAAATACACTTTTTTTTTTTTTTTTGCTCATTTTTCTTGATTTCAATGAGAAAAAAAACACAGCAGCCAGATCATCATTCTGCTGCTATAATGCCCAAGAAGACAGGTAAACAGATCAATAATTTCAAGAAAAATATTAAACATTTATAATGAATTACTTTTTATTTGAAAAAAAAGTTTTTTTTAAACAAATAAAATATTGATTTTAAAATTTTGAAGCAAAAAAAAAAATCCAGATTTTCAATTTCTCGATTCGATTTTCCCACCCCTACTGTCCAGTAAAGCAAAGCAGACGTCCCTAGTGGTGATTAGAGGAACTGCAAGTCGGAGAAATATCTTGAGAAAAAAACATTTCAGTTTCCATTTTCTGGATGAACTTTCCTGCTTTGTGTTTGTAGACTTACAACAAACCAAGTTTTTTCTTCAGCTTTCTGGGCATCGTGGATCTCATGAGGATAAAAAACGGAACATTCTGTTTTTAGCATTTTCACGTACAGCTCCATGTGTTTGTTTTCCTGGTTTTAATCTGCTAATAGTTCTTCATCTGACTGCTGCATGAGTCGTCACGCCTCTCAGTGATTCCACACAGTGTGGAGGTGTAATCTGAAAAGTTTCTTGATTCGTGTGATCAACCAGAATACTGATGCACGCGGTGAGGAGGAGAGGTGTTGCTGTGCAGAACTGTACGTACTACAGATGTACACTGGTTTTAACAGATTAAAGGACATGTAGCTCTTTACAAAATTGGTCTTTGGTCATACGCAATCTTTACACACACATGCATAACACACACATGCATAACACACATGAAATGTCTTTGCACTTCACTTCAGGAAAAAAAAAAAAAACTTTAGAGGAGCTCATATTTCTTTCTTTCACATACTCACATGAGTATTCAGTGGATCTCTGCAGAGTCATACATCTAAATATACGCTGCAGAGAGAAAGCAGGGAATAATACGAATGAGGAGGAAGTACAAGAGAGAAGGGAGGGAGGGAATTGGGATTGCATTTGGTAGTTTGATCTTTGTTCTGTGCCTCCAAAAAGGGACAGGAAACCATCTCCATTTAGATTGCTTTTCACGGCAAGGACGCATAATATAAACACACAAGACTGTGCTTAAACACCACATCTGTTTCTTTTCACGTCTCCACACATACACACACACACACACACACACACACACACACACACACACACACACCCATCACATACAGCTTTGCATATGACTTAGTATGTTTTTATGAATCCACAAGCACACTTGTAGGCAGAATCCTGACCAAAACCTATTTGCTTAACGCAGATATTTTTATATTATATTTATGTATTTTAATAATTTTCGCTGTGAAAATTAATTTGCGAAGGTCTGGTTTCTCTCCAAGTGTGCTCAATATGTTTAATCAAACATTTAACATGAGAAAATATGATATACTTTGGATATTTTCTTTCTCATCAGCTGCTGTAACAAGTCTGGTTTCTTATTTCCTGGTCGGAATAAACTTGGAAAGTTGCAGAAAGTGGCTGAAAGTACTGACATTTTTTTGGTGAAAGAATAAAAAGAAGCAGAAAAAGTGTGAAAAGCTGAATTTAAAAGGTGATCAGTATCGATGCTGCTGTGATCCTGTCTGAGAAAATGAAAAATTCTCATGGATAGTTGCACAACACTCCCTGCTTCTGCATATAGTATCAGTGTAACCATGAAAAAGAAACCACTTTCGCTTTTCAAGATTTAGAAACTATTAATAAACAGTTTTTTTTATTTAACCAGATGAAATTGATTGAAAACAAGCCCTTATTTACAACTGCAACTTGAAAAGCAAGAGGAAAAGACGTTTATGGAGTTATTTAAAAAGTTAACGGTCCTGTCAACTTCTTTTACTCTAAAATAAAATTCTTTTTGCTGAACGAAAGTAGAAATATTGTTCTGTAGCATCATTCAGTATGACGTCTTCAGCTTCCAGGTTTTCAGTCAGATTCATCTTTTCTTCGGTCTGAACAAACAACGGACAACAAAAGGAAAAAAAGCAAATAAACGAAACACTTGCAGCTTGAAACCACGTGACTGTGGCGACACCCACCTATGACATGAACCTAAACGACAGAAAACGTGTTTATTTCCCTCTAACATTCCATAAAACTCAACTTTTCAACAAGATTGCTCCATTTGAACTGTTACTGCAACACAATACAGAGCATGGAAATAATCATACTCACTGAAATGTGATATTTAGGTTTTTCCAACATGTATAAAAGAAGATGAGTTTAAACCATGTTCAGGTTTTAGACCTTTGTGCACGCACTCGCCAGCCTCTGCACATTGGCTCAACTTCAGCTCCGTTGCATTTTCACATTTAATCTAAATAAATTTAGGAATATTTGGAAAGAAAATCGACACAAATTCAAGGGCATTAAAATCAGATTTGGAGTGAATGTTGATTCTAATCCGGTCGGACTGCAGCTGACGGACCCCAGATTGACATTTTAAGGCAACTTTGAATGAATCTCAACACTGACGAGGTCGCGCGAGTCCACAGAGCTGAACAGAATCAGCACCAGTCAAAACCTTGTTTCAGCCTTTAGTAAACACAAGTGAAAAGCTTCTGATCAAACTGGGCTCAGTGGTCACCCCATCCTCCCAAAAGCTCATATACAAGAGAGGAAAAATGATCATCGGCATCAAGGAAGTTTGTTCCAGAAACCTTTAAGCTATTTGGGACGCGGGCTGGGCGATATGATGACATAGATCATCTTTATCACATAGAAAACGTCGTTTCATATGAGGCTCTGTCGTTTACGCCACAATAAGCTGCTTTACTGCAGTATCTTATGTCAAGACACGCTTTACGGCGCGCTGCAATACATAAACATGGAGGAAGACGGCAGCAGACGTGTTTCAGAGGATAATTCTCTAAAAGATGAGCAGCCAACCCAAACTGATGAGCTTGTTCCTAAAAGAGGGAAATTTCTGTCTGGATGCAGTTTGGATGTAAAAGGAGCGACGTGGAACCGACAACAGACCAGCTCACAGTCCCAACAACGGACTCCGACACAACTAACTCATTTCATCACCTGCAGGAATCAGGATGAAGAATAGAGTCAATAAAAGCAGCGTCAGGTGGAGGAGAAAGCTCAGAATAAACTCCAGACGCTGCAGCTGGTATTTACCTGTGGAACGTCATACGGCCATAGTTCCCCCAGATGGAAGGAGATCCCTGCTGCCGTTGCCTAGCAACACCGGATGACATAACTGATGACCGACACAACATTACACAGTTTATATGGTTATGTGTCGTTATGAGATAAAATGAGCGACATTGGGAGATGAGATTTTGTTCACTTTGGAACTGGTTCAGTTTTGCAACCTTTAACATGAGACCTTGGCGGTGGCAGCACCTAAACTGTGGAATGAGCTTCCTTTACACGTTAGACAGGCCTCCGCTGTATCTGCTTTTAAATCTGAAGACCCGGTTGTTTAAACTGGCTTTTTCTGCACAATAAGTTGACTTTTAGATCTGATTTTATTTTGATAGCTTTAATTTGATTGTTTTTATTTATTATTGTTTGTAGATATCTGAAATTTTTATTTATTTTGTTTTTTGTTTAAACCCCCCTACAATGTGGCACTTTGGTCAACATTGTTGTTTTTAAAGTGCCTTATAGATAAAGTTGTATTGTATTGTATGAAACCAGCAGCAAAACAGAAGATTCATTTCAGCACATAAAATAAAGACGCTTCGTGTTAGAAATCTCTTCTGAACACGATGCAGAAAACAGCAGCAGTCCACAAACTCCCACCGACGGACGGCCCCCGTTAGACGAATCATTTTAACAGACCGGAGGGTAACTGGCAACCAGCATCTGCTCCAATGCAGACCTTTACTGGACTACATGCATCCTCAGACCCACAGACCACTCAGATGTCCTACTACCAGGTCGACGCCTCAGGATGTCCTGTAGGAGGAAGGAACAAACACTCCTTTCCACAGTTTCCACAGTTTTAACTTTTCCTTCTCCGTCATGACGGAACAGGCAGCATAAATATAATTTATTATTACTGACTCTACCAAGGAACCAAGAGCTCACATTAAGAGCCAGTAACAAAATAACCAAAATGCAAAATGTATTTTCCAAACAAATGTGGCTCCATTTATAAAAAAGGAAATAAATCTTTCAAAAAGAAAAAGATTTATTGTGACCCAAATGCACTCAGCAGATCATTTTTGATGTAAATTCATTTTTCTGCAGCAGCTTGGACCCTCCTATCTGCATGCGATGACTGAAGACATCTGGAGATTTTGGCATTAATGACATTATTTGTAGCCAGTAGGTTGATTACACACACACGTTGCAAGCTGCCATCTTGTTTGACACTTTAAATTTCGGTACGATCAATGATCTGTGGTGAATCTTATATCGCTTTAAAATCCTTTCAATCCACAAAGCAGGTATAGTTATAGTTTCCTCTGGGACACAATCATGAGATGAAAGTGTGATGAGTAGTTTCACAGAAAGACACGAGAGTTTAAAGCAACAAAGCAAATTGAGTTTATTCCCTTGGGATTGCTTTAAAAGTCTGGAAACACACACACACACACACACACACACACACACACACACATATTTACATACATTCTTACTGCAAACCTGTGATCCTTCCAGAAACAATCACACACACACACACACACACACACACACAGAGTTGGTCTGGAGTGTGTGTTGCCGTATTAATCTTGAAGACAGCTCATTAACATGTTAATTATCATTTGAACTTAATGCCGAACACCCTTCAACCCAAACTTATGCTAATTTTCTCTTTTCCATTTGAAGTGTGACCTTTACCTTTAACAGATATTCTGCTGTCACACTTTAATAAAAATTATTTAAAAGTCAACTTTAGCTTCCTCCTAAATGAATCCAGGATGGTCCAACATTTTTATTTTATTTTTTTTTACATTACGTTACGCTCTGCTATACATGCAGCGTTTCCCGCTTGCTTTTCTATTAAATGCATCTGTTTTTCTATATGAAGTGCGTTTGAACCTGTCAGCCACCGTAGATCAGTTCCTGCAACAGCAACTTTAAAGATGAAGATTTTAACCATCTTTTTCCACACATTACGAGAAAATTCTGTTTACACCATTATTTTTGGTCGTGTCAACCACATTTCAGGTCCTTTTATTTTCTGTTTTTACCACTTATCCATCAACAGATTCAACATTAAATTTTATTTATTTGGCAGAATATTTTCCCCTAAAGTGACTCAAAGACACATTATAGAACTGACCTTAAAGCTCTGGCGTGTTCGATGACACAGTGACATCCATCATGGGTATTTCTAGAGCCACTGCTGCCCAGCAGCGTCCTGATGCTGAGAAACCGACATGATACAACTTTTACATCCAGGACGCGACGTGACGTCTCGCTTCTTGGTATAATAAGGAACTGGCTGTTTGAACATGTAACGTCGCTAATTCAGCAAAGAAACAAGAAGATTATGAGAGAAAACAAGAGTCTTGGTAAGATGGTCTTCTGCTGGCTGGAGAGAGCCAACAGGTCAGGGAGGATGCAGGATGGAGGCTGGATTAGCTGTCGATGGGGGACGCTGACGGGAAAATGGCTCAAATTCTGTAGCGTGTCCTTAATACCAAATATCTGGACATGTTTAGAGCTGATGTCAATCAGCAGGAGTGATGTGAGATACGTAAAATTCCAGTATCGATGACACCAAGTCGATACATTGTACAAAGGAATTGATAGTTTATACAACTCCAACCAACATATTCAAATAATCAGCTCATCATCAGTCTCTAAGCAAATGATGACTGCTGTTATTATCCATCTATCATGTCTAATCCATCATTTCAGCCATAGTTTAATGGTTTCAGACCCACAACATCTGTTTTAGTGAATATTTGATGACCTCCAGCCTCTGCAGCGTCCTTGCTGAATAAATCTAGACCTGATGAGGTGATGTGACCAATAATGGAGTGTAAAGACCACCTTTGGCTTCGAGTTCTCGTGTCTCTTCAACAGAATTCATTTTTTTACAGCCTAGAAAACCATTTAGGTCTGGGTTACATTAAAACGACGGACACACCAACATCTGATCCGTCTGTTTAATCTTTAATAGAAGCATAAAAAATCTGATGAATGAACGAGGTTCAGTCTCAACTTGTTCGTATTTACACGGGTGGTAACATGGCTGGTATCTGATTTTGGTTTTAGGATCCAGTAAACTAAATGAATCCATTACTGGTATCAGTCAGAGCTGCGGCGCCAGTTGGAGCTTTTACCTTCTACTCAGCTCCTTCTGAAGGTTCGCTTCTTCCAGGCTGAAATCTGGCGGCGACGGAGCTTTTTGGGCTGCTGCTCTGACGTTGTGGAACCGTTACAGCTCCACATCAGAGCCGTCCAGTCAGACACACCAGCTATCAAACATGGCTGAGATTGGCCTTATTTTTATTGCATTTATTTTAATGCTTCGTATTTTTATCCTAGTCTTTTTTTTTTTGCAGACTTTATTGTGTAGCTTTTATTGTTTGGCACGTCGGATGGCAGGAAATAAACCCGAACTGGAGGATAAAACGGGATTTTTTTGTTCTAGTTTCATTGTCGGTTTCAGCCGAGGTGCATCGACCTATTCTGGTCCATCACGATCCAACTCCACGCTCTCCACCTCCGGTCCGACCCGAGCTACCATCCTGCAGGTGTTAAGAGTTTCCCTGCTCCAACAGAAAATGAAAAATGACAAGTTGTTGGAAAACCTTTTCATTTGAATAAATAAAATACTAAAACCTGCTGGATGGTCGGAGACTGCAAATTAAACTGTTCCCATCAGTCGTCATTTTTACGTGTTTGTAAGAAACAAACTCAAAAATGAAGCTCATTATTAATTTCTTTTATAAATTTAGTTCATTATTATTTTACTGTTTATTATTTCATTTGATTTATGTTGTTGTTCAGCCTTCGGGAATCTGTTGCTCAGCTTTAAAGCTCTAGTAGGTTCATTCATTCATTTTATTTTTTATTTCATTCAAAACAACATAAAAATAAATTCAAACTAAGACTGCTAATTAAATTAGGTTTGAATGAAAAGGAGCAGAAAGAAGAGCAATCTTATGATATCTGCTCCTTAATTAATTTCATGATCATCCTATGTCCATTCTTATTATACATTTTACAATATTCACATCCCACATCCAGTTGTTCCAAAATTTGCATTAAGCACCCATTACATTCCTTTCTTTTTAGTCGTTTTGAAAGCATTTACAGATATTCAAAATGTAACACCATCGTAATTATTCAAGGTAATTCACATTATACCTCTAACTCTTCATGAGTCTTTAATATTTTTCTTTTTATGCTTTTCTTTAACACATTGATTGTTTCTGATTCTTTAACTTCTTTTTGAAGCTCATTCCATAAATTTATTCCTTCAACGGTTCCATTATTTTTGTTCTGAAGGTTTTTTAAACATGTCAGTTCTTTTCAAATCGTAACGACTTTCTCTTTTTTCCAAATCTTTCTTATACGTTTACTGCCAACATGTTCCTGTTCGCTTTATACAATACCTGAAGAATAATACAATTTACTGTATCATAGAATTTTGTTAAATTACATTTTGTAAACAGTGGGTTTGATGGATCTCTATATCTACTATTGTTGATAGTTCTCAAAGCCCTTTTTGTAGGATGAACAGAGGCTGTGTTTATGTTTTACAGGTTGTTGATAATGTAATGTAGGTAACGTTGCTGAGAGACATGTTCCTCTGGGTGAAGTGGTTCCTCGTCCTGATAGTATTCTATACATTCTGTCATCATGAACAATAAGAAATATAGTTAGACCCCTCAGTTTACTGTAAATCTGTAAAAACTCTGACCAATCCAAACGTTCCCACCCAAATGGAGTTGTTCATTTCTTATATTTCGTAGCTTCTTCTCCTGGCTCCCCTCCTCCCCCTCCAGCAGCGCATACCTGATAGCCACACCCTGCATATAAACAGCGTGTTAGGATGAAAATACAAAGTAGTGAAGAAGAAACTCGGAAGGCAAACATGGCTGAGAAAATGCAGGAAGGATTTCCCGACCCGGCTCCGTTTATTTGCCTCCTCCTGCTAAACAGCCGAGAAAGAGAAAATCGTTGGTGGGAAAAACTGCGAATAAAAAAGCCTCGGATCACGCAAGGAGCAGAACCAGAGGGGGAGGAGCCAAGGGAGAGGGAGGAGCCTAGACAGGAGGAGGAGCCAACATTACCTACCCCAGCTTTAAATGGGTGAATATCATTACGCTGTGAATCTGCCATTTTAGCAACTTTCTTGTTGCCGTTCTCGTCGAGTGACACACTAAACAAGTCATAAAAATCTCGCTGCACGAAGCTTTTAAGCTTGTCCTCCAAAGAAAATCTATTCACTTCATTTATTTGGTAAAATGTCTGTTTGTGTAGGTTTAATGTTATTTTAAGGCCATTCTTGTATCTATATGCAAGGCTGTCAACAGGAATAACATATATATAATGTAATTTCTTCCTCCGCTGACATGTTGCTTATTGGTATCCAAGTTTCCTGAATCTTGTAGTTTAGCAGCATCTGAATTTGGCAAATCTTCAATGCACAAAACACGATTCCCCTCTGTAAAGGCCCCTGCACCGCAAGAAAAATGTTCATGCTACTCTCAGCTTGTTTACAACAGCAGCACTTTTCAATTAACTGGGCAAATGCACACAAATATACACACATACATTAACATGCTGACAGAGTTAGAGTACACAAAAGGAACTGAAGCAGCTTGTTTGTCAGAGGAGAACGCCATCAGGTGAGAATACATTCAACTGGGTCCAAAGAACAAATGAGCTGCCGCAGATGAACACACACACCAACACACACTATTTCACACTTTCGCATAAAACACATTCAAGGCACACAAATACGCTGAATTCTTCAGAGTTCATGTCTGCTGGGCTTTCTTTTAGAGACGATTCCCTCATGCCTCCATTCAGTGAAGCACATCCACACTTACACCATCATTAAAACAACACACTCCTCGAAACACACACACTTTCACAAAGTCAAAGAGTACGCACACACTCCCGTCCGGCTCCTTGGTTTATTCTTTTGTTGATGAATTCTCCTGACATTCCCAACTTTCAGAAACTTCCAGAGTCTGTCACTGTTGTCATTCGACAGAAACGATGCCGCCGTGTCCTTTCACAGCCCAGACTCTCAGAAACATGCAACCACCATGTTGATGCGCCGCAGAAAGCTGCAACACCGCTGGAATTTCACATGACTCAGCGGTGCAGTCCAAGATCATTCTGCTTTATTCTCCAAGCTCCACTTTGTATAACCCAACTATCCATTCTGACAGTTCGCACATGCCATCGTCAACTTTAGAGTCGCACGATGCAACTTTCACATCGTCTAAGCATTTGTTACGTACGCTCCTGGAGTCTTCGTTGCCCCGCAGCGTCCGGAGACACAAGCTGCATTTCAGTTACACCTAGAATTACACAAAAACGAAATATCACAATGGAAAAATGCTAGCAGCGAAGGCGGACGCTTTTCCTTTTGCTCAGTTTCTCTCCCTCCCTCCCATTCTAGCCTGTTACTTTGTCCGGTCTGCCTTGGAGTCTCGTTGTCTATCTCCTTATTCCTGATTTTTTTCTACATGATGGATCTGATCAGCTGTTCTCTAATGCAATCGATCAGATTCTTTCATCCCTGAGAACCCGCATGTCCTGATGGGACGCATCCAGCCGGATACGTTCTGGACTCGTGGGCCAAGTACAGATCGATGTGTCTGGTGGTTCTCTCAGTCGAGGACATGGAGGACGTTTACATTTTCGGATTTATGGTATTTGATTTTCTGCTTATTGGAGCTGGCGGATTACTGATTTACATGAAAATCTACCAGATAATGGCAGCAATCAACAGGCTGCCTGAATTCTGTGCCATAATTTACCGTGGGAGCAGCGCACAGACTCACGCTGACCAAGATGGATCGCAAACAGGATGAAAATCTGGCCGAAACCGGCGGCGGTTCCGGAGCTGGCCCGTAGAATCGATTCCAACACGGAGCGGGTGTGTGGTCGTATCGGTGGAAATTGACCTCGAACATCAGGCTGTCTGGAGCTGCCAGCGTGAAACCAGTCATGGACTCAAGATTAGGAGCAAAATATATTCCTGGCCTGAAGCCCAAACAATCAGTCAAATCTGGATTTGGTTCCCCCGAAGGCCTTGGGGTCGGTACAACCTCCCTGAGACAGGAATGGGATGTCCACGGAAGCTCTGTCCATCAAGCCCTCCCTGTCTCCACATGGACTGTGGCCTCTGACTCCAGTCCACACACAAGGGTGTGTGGACTGGAGTTTTTACACTCTCATGAGGGGTTTTTCAGTCTGATATAGAAATATATTGCGAAAGTGTAATGGAAACACTTTTTTCGCATTTACATGTTGTCGGACATTATGTGGGGGGTCATGTGACCAGTTTATTTCCAGGAAAGAGCCGGTGTGGAACAAACGACGGTGGATTTCAGAGTTTTACAAAACACAGTGAGGGAGAAAAGCTTTGAAAAGTCGGCGCAAATTCTCCGCAGCAAGTAGAAAACCCAAAAAGAACATTATGTGGCTACCCATCATAAGACGCAATTCTTGTAAAATCTTGTCAGCTGGACGAAACTTTACAAGAACTGAGGCTATTGCACTAAACACTTTTCAATAGAAACACCTGCAAATCACAATTTGTTTGCCAAAGCTTAGAAATATGACTTTTCTTTTGCAAAAACATGTAACATAAATACAGCCTGAGAAAGTAAAAAACTTGCTGTTCAGGCCTGGACGACGTTACAGTCGAGTTTCTCTTCACACACCATCTTTACGCTATAAGCTGGACATCAACACATCCGCTGATTTGAACTATGGCAAGTAAATTAAAGAAACACAAGGTGCAGAGAACATCATGAGAGTCAACACCAGACTGACTTTTACTTGCTTTAGACAGCCCAGAGAAGAGGCAGGATGCCGAATTAGGCGCCGTTATGGAGCTAATCACTAAGAAAATACACTTAAGATCAGCATTACTTCTTTCAGCAATATGTTCCTGCTGGATTTGCTGTGCTGTTATAATAATACAACAAACGGTCCTCCAGCTCAGAGAAGAAGATGAATTTGTGTGTTTGGTTTCGACTCATTGGCGAAGTTGAATCTGGAGTAAAGTGTGATCCAGTCCATGGAAGAACCAGGCCCAGAACCAGTGTGCAGGAACTGACGGAGGCGGTAGATACTCAATTAAAACATCTAGTAAAATAATTCTGATATAAATAATTCCTCATCAATTCAATAAATAAATCAATTCAGAAATGAAAAGGAGTTTGAAAAAAGGGAGTGGAGAAGTGTACACTTATTTAGTATTCCCACCCCTTTCTACTCATCTGGTTTTATGTTCTGTGTCGCTGCACGTCACAACATACTTATTCAATTTATTATACATATTTACATTCACATTTATACACAAACACACACATTTCCATTTTCATACATGCATATACACACATACACACAAATACACTACAGATATACACGCGCTTACACCCATAAATTATGAAGCACAAAACAAATAAATGAGACCTTAACAAGACAACCTTAATATAGATATAAATCTCATATTTGCACCTTTTCATTTAATGTTCAGATATTATTTACTGGTTTGGTCCAGACTATTTAAATGAAGAGAGGAACAGACTGTTCTCTTGTCTGAATGAGTTCTACCCGTCTAGAAAATACATAATTGCAAAGAAGCAAAACTAAACAATAACAAGCATCAACACAAATATAATGATCATGTCCATCTCCATCCAGTTTTACCATCAGACCAGTTTAAACACTCCAAATATCCCAAAAATAAAAGTGTTTTAATTAAAAGCTAACATGTTTTTAACCTGAGGAGCAAATAAAGAAATTAATCAATACAAAAAAAATAGAAATTAGCCACATTTTCAAAGAGAATCTAAACTTTACTGAATAGAAAATGATTCTGATGAAAAGTAAATGTAAATAAATCACCAGTTCTGTGGTCCAGTTGGACGATGTTTTCATTCATTCATACATTATCCTACTTGATTCTCCGATTAAGCGTCGCGGGGGACGATGTTTTCATCAACATAAAGACAGATTTTCTGGCATGATGACATAGTTTCATAGTTCAGTGTGTTTTTATTCAGTTTTGATCTGTTCATTTTATCCAACAATATTCGAAAAACACCCAATGCATCATGTAAATGTATGAAACCTCCTCACCCCAAATACAATAAAAGACATTTAAAAAAGGTTCATATGTCAGAATTCATGCAACTGAGATGAATTAGAAAGCACCGTGAAGATTTATAACAAAAAAAAAGAACACTACACAGATGTACTTATTTTCCTCGACCTTCTCTTTCATTCCTCTCCTGCTGTTTTCCAGCCACCATTATATGGATGCAAGCTTCTAAAGCTGCAATATTTTATGTTTTTCACGCTGGTGAATGATTTTAAAGTAGCAGATCTGCAGAGATCCTCCAGCAAATGCTTTTAGCATGCTTTTATATTAATAAAGAATTCAAACTTATGTTCAACCATTTTACTTAACTCTGCATTAAATGGAGTTGTAGAGAAATACACGGGAGTTTCCAGATGGTTTCATTTCTCTGAGCTACTCTGGAACTTCTACATCCAGACGGAGGCATCTTTCTGAACGGGTAAGTACGTCTGTAGAGGGAGGAGGCACTCGTGCTGCAGAACCCAGGAGACTAAACAACACTTAGACCGCCATGAATGCACGGATGCATAAATGCATCAGTCAGAGAGCAAGCAAGAGGGCAGTAGGGTAGATCATCAGGAGAAATGTTATTCCTGCCCTCCAGACATCGCAGTGATGCAACTGCTTGGTATGTGTCATGGGAACATGCCACAGTAACACATCTGTCCCGAGGCCATTCTGATGTCAGGTCCATGTTTATAAATAGCTGATCGTCCACAGATTACACGACAAAACAGACACCATGACCTTCTGATCCCCCCGACACCGACTAGATGTTCAATCCAAAAAGCAACGTGAAGCCGGCGAGTGAAAACACGTCGGTTCTCGTTTCAGCTTCGTGGATTATTTGATGCATTCAGAAAGCAGTAAATTGACGATATTACGCTTCAAAATATGCGATTAGGTCATTGCTCTCCTCGTCTTGGTCTGATTTTCAGCTCACAAAAGACAAATTTCACACAGAGAAAGAAAATTTCTGCTGCAATTACGCTCCTTGCTGAGACATTTCGTACCATTTAATAAGCTGAAAAGAGAAAATGGAAAAACGATGAAGACAGTTTGCTGTGAAAATCCTGCCCGAGTGTCTTATTTAGATCAACTGAGCGATCACAAAGACATCGTCTTCTCCAGAGTTAATTAAATACCACTGAACAAAAACAGGAATGTTTTTGGTGTTGAAATGAAGGTAAAATAAGAAAAAAAAGGCAGAAATTTGTTCATTTAGTTTCTTAACCTTCCTGGCAACAACATGTGATTCATTAATCAGGCAAAACATTTAGGCTGGAAGAATTATTACAAAAACTTAATTAGTCCAGAATTTTTTTTTTTTTTTAACTGTAAAACTTATGTCAGTTATTTTTTTGGCATTTTCACAGTTGTCTGTAGAAAACCTCTTTATTATAAATATTACAAGTGTTTTTTTAAATTTTATTTCAAAGCTGTTGCTTGTCTCCAGGTTGTCCAGAACGCTGCTGCAAGGTTAATAAATCTTTTTTTTTTTTTTTTTTTTTATTAAAAATCCTGATGAATCCTCTTAAGTCACTGCGACACTGACAGGGCCAAATTAAAAGTGCAGACCCCTGGGTCCAGAATGTTCCAGGGACCCCCTTCCACAACATGACATTGTAAAAATGGTAAAAGATACTCTGTGAAATGACATTTCTAACATCTCTCACCCAGTGGTACCAATAGCAGTATACTAGACACTATGGTGTCACTATCTGTTTCATGTCCAAACTGCTGATGTTTGCCCTACGTGGGTCCCATCACTTTGGTTTCAGAGTTATTTAGGAAAGAGGACACAAATGGTCTTTTTCAATGTAAGTTTCTCAGATCTAAAGACTGTCCATTGTGGTATACCACAGGGTAGCTGCCTGGGACCACTTTTGTTTGCTATATATACACAAATGATTTACTGTTAGTTTTACAAAAGACAAAAATTGCTATGTATGCTGATGATTCAACTATTTATTTATCACAAAGTAGAACAAAGTGCAACAACTTGAAACTGTTTTAACAGAAGAATTAAAAACGGTATTTAAGTGGGATACAAATAATAAATTGGTACTGAATGTAGGCAAGACAAAAAGTATTGTTTTAGGAACTAGACACACGACTGAGTGAACCTAAATTGAACATTGTTGTTGAGGGTAGAAGTGTTGAACAAGTACAAGAGGCCAAACTGCTTGGGGTTGAAGTGGATAATAAACTGTCATGGTCTAAACACATCAATAAAGTAGTGTGTAGAATGGGAAGAGGTCTGTCAATGATCAGAAGATGTTATTATTTGTTACCCCATGACATGATTGCAGATGTTATAAAACGCTTGTATTGTCTCAGTTAGACTATTGTTCTGAGATTTGGTCCTGTACTGCTGCAACAAATATAACAGCCTTGCAAATAGTCCAAAACAGAGCAGCTCGATGCAACTTCGGTGCTCATTTAGAGCCAGTGTAAACTGGAAGCATAAAGTATTGTCCTGGTTAAATGTAAAGGAGCAATTTACAGCCTCACTGCTAAATTTAACCAGAAATATTATTACCGCTAAACTTCCAAGAATGCTGCACAAAGAGCTTTGTTTTAGTCTTGAAGAACACAACTATGAAACCAGACATGCTACAGAGGGCAGATTCAGACTACCAAGAGTACAAACAAACTATGGGAAAAGGACTGTTATTTATAGAGCTATGTACAACTGGAACACATTGCCAAGCAATATTATCAAAGCAAACAGTAAATATTTGTTTAAAATTCTTTTAAAAAGGCATCTTCAAAATCATTAAAATATTGTGCCCTACATACACTATTATGAGAGGAATGTTGTATTGACTCCAGGAAGAATAGCTGTATGGCAATAGCTAATGTAGATCAAAATAAATACAAATACAAATACAAATCCAGTCTTGGACACTGATCCAGCTGGTTTTCCTGGTTTGAACACATGGAACCCGACGTGTCCAATCACATGGCTTCATCTACAGCCCAGCATTCCCAGCAGGTCCATCTTCCACATTAATCTTTTTATTATAGTTTTTAATCACCGTAAAATCGATCCAGTCTGGTGTTTATTAAGTTATTGACATGTTATGATCTGTAAGATTCCACCATTTTGCTTTTCAAGCTACTGGACACAAAAATATCTGAATACACGAACGCAGACACCGCTGTTCATCAGATGTATCGACGAGTCTTAAGTTTATTCAGTCACATAAACAACACTACAAACCTTAGACTGTATATAAAAAGATGGACGGAGTCACCCATAGGTTTCTGAAGAGCTGAACTGAAGCTTGGTGGGCGGTTCCTACCATCACCATCTTGGCAGAGGCATGCGTGTCGTCTCGCCCGGAAAATACAAATATGGGCAAAGAGGTGGAGCTGAGAGGGGGGCTGTGAGCGTCATGGTGGATGATTGACATCGAGCGAACTCCGAGCTTTCTGTAGCTAAGAGCTAACCAAGCTAACCCGGAGATAACAGGAGCTAACCAGCTAACGGAGGTAAGCGGGCTAAAGCTAAGTCACGTTGTTAACCGGCTAAAAACCGCAGTTCTATGTTCTTTTGACTTGAAGCGGGAGATCAGGTACCTGTCAATCAAAAGGACACTCCCCTAAATATGCCGAATTTCGGGATTAAATTATTTTTAAACGGGCAAGTTAAGAAAAAATTCACTCCCCCCACAGTTGTCATGAAGGTAAACCTGACCTATTAAACCTAAAAAAAATTTCGTACCCGGCTGTAACATGTTTATTTCTGCTGTAAACATGTTTATTTATGCTGTAATCATGTTTATTCCTGCTGTAAACGTGTTTATTCCTGCTGTAAACGTGTTTATCCCTGCTGTAATCGTGTTTATCCCTGCTGTAAACATGTTTATTCCTGCTGTAAACATGTTTATCCCTGCTGTAAACGTGTTTATCCCTGCTGTAAACGTGTTTATTCCTGCTGTAAACGTGTTTATCCCTGCTGTAATCGTGTTTATTCCTGCTGTAAACGTGTTTATTTCTGCTGAAAACGTGTTTATTCCTGCTGAAAACGTGTTTATTCCTGCTGGAAACATGTTTATTTCTGCTGGAAACGTGTTTATTTCTGCTGGAAACGTGTTTATCCCTGCAGTAAACATGTTTATCCCTGCTGTAAACATGTTTATTCCTGCTGTGAAGTTGGTCTTTTTAACATGGGAGTCTATGGGGATTTGCTCTGTTTTGCAGCCCCTAGTGGATGAAGGGGGAACTGCAGTTTTATGCACTTCCACATCAGCTTCACTTTTAACTGCTTGGTTGCCGCTTGGTACAAACATCCCGCAGGCTGAAGCGTAACGCTGATACGTCCTACGGGAAAAGCCTCTCGTGCTCTGATGAGGTAAATATCTTGGACTCTGTGACTGAGGACCGGTGCGATGACAGAGATGTTGGAAACTGTACATGCAGGCAAACACGCTGCTGTGTAAGTTTAGTGTGTGCGCTCCTGGTGTGAAATGTGTAATGTTCAGAGCCTTTTGTACTTCCCCGTACACCGGCTCCTTGTGTTGGAGTGACAGGTGATAGACTATTCGTAGGCTAAACGTGTCTCATAAAGACACATTTAGTTCCCAGGTGGCACAGCATCACTCAGGTGTTTCACATTCACACCTGTGAGGCTCTGCTTAGACTTCAAATGTTCAAACTTATGTGTCGACAGGAAACTGATCAGCTGTCGTTTTACGGCTGACCTGAGGAAACGCTGGACGCACAAACTGTTTAACAGACACGTGGACTAAGTGTGTTGTCTGTGTTTGTTGTTGTTTCTTTTATTTATATGGACCTTTGTGTCTGTGTCCACATAAAGTAAATAAAGCTACCCATCAATATGTGTAAAAATGATAAAAATAAAATAAAAACAAACAAAAGCAAGTAATCAATAAACAGCCAAATAGAAGAATGAAGCAAAGTCGTTATCTGAATAATTCACATGTAACTTACGTGACTTGCAGCCAAAAATCCCCTTAAAGACGCGCTACTGTTGCTTTACGACAAACTGCAGCCGGTTTGGTTCATCTCTTTCCAGTTCACCCATTAAGTCGATGACCTTTATTCTGTTTTTTCTGTTTTTTTTTTTAAAATCAAAATTGATGAGCTGATAGATTGTCAACGTTACCAGCAGATTTCCTCCATTTGGGTTTGTTTCTTTTGTGTCCAGTTTCTTATTTCAAAAGATAAACCCTTCCAAGTTTGTGCAAATACGTCGAGTTCTGACTGGTTTTCAACCAGTTATCGACACATTCAATGTCCAAACTGTCTGAATGCAACACGTTCAGCTGCACGCCGTGTATCTGTTCGCCATGTCTGGTTTCTACTCATTATGCTCATTGTAATCTAGACCATAGCAGTTTAAACCAGTGGGGGGGACCAAGAGCGTCTCTGGATGTAAACTGAATTATTTGCAGGTATAGAGCTCCAAATGTGCTGAAAGTTATGCTTCAAATGCATCATTTTCTGCTTAGAAATTACAAATAACTCTGTGATGAACGGCTGAGTCCTGACCTGACCTGAAGCTTTACGGTTATTGGCAGCGTGGCACGGAAATGATTCTCCTCGCAATGTAATAACGCTGAATACTTATTTTATTCCCCATCACAGATATACCGCTTTCTCTTCAAACCCTCGTGGGAAATTTTGCAGCAAAATTCAAACAGTTCCAACCAATAATACAACCACAAGCGACACCACACACACAAACCCAGCCTTAATGATCATGTAGCGAATAAACACGCTGATGTATGGGCGGCTGTTTCCAAGTGGCCGATCCAAACGTGCATATCTGCATTTATTGGAGGCCACGAGGAGAAGTCGTTACACATTTCTTTCATCATATTTACAGCTGAGTCAGAAAAACCGTCTCAGCTGTTTGAGACGGAAGCAGATCAGCATCGTGCAGCTTAATATTTCTGAATATTTATATCCTGTCAAACGTGCAATCAGAAGGTTTTTCATTTTTATTCACAACTTTTTATGCGTAATATGCAACAAAAAGATTAAAACACAAAACCTAAAAAAGCTTTTGTGTCTTCATTCCTTATTTTAAAGCTTCACTGGAAGAATAAAACCTGTTTAAAAGCTGTTTATCGTCTGGCACCGACGCAAAGAAACGACACCAAAATGCAAATAATTCGGAGTTGAAGCATCAACGCTTTTGTTTGTTTTCTCCAGATGCGACGTGAAACTGCAAATAAAGATGCAAAGATGCAGAAACAAAGATGGATGAAGCGACAATGACGTCATGCAGATGCTGGAAAAGAGAAGAGGCGCCTCATGTTCCAGAGAAGAAAGGAGAACTGGTGTGGACCAGGAAGGACGTCTGAGGATCTGCTGAAGCTGCTCGCTTGAAGAAGCAGAGAACAACAAGGCCATGGTTGCCACGGTGATAAAGTCTGACTGAAGCTTGCATCGCTCGCACACTTTCTCTGATTGGTCCATTCTGTTTCTGTAAGATGTGAATATTAAAGAAAATCAACCTCAGTTTGAAAAAGTAAAATCTTCACTGATGTGATGAGGAATGTTCAGCGTCGGTGTGTGAAGACTTTACTGTGTAAAAATAACCAAACCGGAACAATACGGAGTTAAAAGCCCAAACAGACGAATAAAAACTCATAACGTTTTTTAAAACTGAACAAATCATCACATAAAATCTGTGAAAGCCGAAAGTTTCCACAGGTACGCAGCAGAAGCAGAAGTTTCCTAACTGGGCCACTGCAGATAAGAAGCATGAGCAGAAATCGGCTTTCTGGTCCTCGGGCCGTGCTTCTTCATTCAAACCACAAGTTATCTGAGGACACGGTGGGTCGCATTCACTTCATTTCACCGCATTTTACTCAGATTAGATCCTGTCTGACGACAGCTCTGTTTGGAGGCGCCAAGCTTTCGGGGGTCAAACCAGATTTCCTCCGTTTGCTTTTCCACAGGACAGGAAGTCAATCGGCGCTGGAAGATGGTTCAGCTACGGGTCTCGCCGGTCGCCACACCACGGAGGTGTGATGCCACAGATTCTCAGCGACGGCGTGAAACTGAATTCACACAGCTGTGGATGTTTAAGAACTTTAATAACGAGTCTGATTGAGGTGTTTTATTCATTGCTGACCCAGAATCCCAGATCTGCAGCGCTGAAGAAACCTTCCCTCACACAGAAACTTTAGTTTACATCTCGCAGTTCCAGTTTCTACTCATTTTACACTTTTATCAGTTTATAAAGTGTGTAAGTTTAAACCCTCGAGGTACATGAAAAAAATTAAAGTTTTAATTTAAATCTTAACGTGAATCCGACTTGATTTGCTGCACAGCAGCAGTTCGACGTGCGGTGAGTTCATCCGATGAGGCAGAAAATCGGGATTTTCTGGCTAATTACAATCATACAAACTCCGTTGCATAATGAATAATTTTCTTTTTATCCTCGTCTACATTCCTCCTTGCAAAACGAACAAAGTCCTTCCCCTTGACTGGCTGCAACGCTCTTGTTGACTGCATGCAAGCTAATGGATTTGAATCAGCTGTCATTATAAGTTACTCGTGGCCGTAAACGTGTCATTAAGAAGCAAAGGGGTGCGGATACATGCTAATTAATGTGATTAAAAATGAAAACACTCATCAAGTGGAGCTCAAAGTGTGCACCCACCTCCTTTCTTTGCCTGTACACGGCGTCAGATGCCCCTTGAACCTCACATTTCCGTCTCAGGAGGAGAAACCTCTCTGAGGCGGATCCAGGATTTAAAAGGACCTTGATGGACAGATTCAAAGTGACTCCAGGAGGCGGGAGGCAGAGAAGGGGAAAGCGTGCATCGCTGTGTGTTTTGGCCTTTCACTTAAACTTGTGTGGATCTGGCTGTGCAGATAAGGATCACTCATTATGTGGCGAGTTAGTTCTCTGCTGAGCCTCATCACGAACCTCCAACCACATCACAACAAGCTGCTCATCTGTATTCATGGGTGGTTAACAGCTGGTGCACCTCCTCCTGAAATACAGCAGGGGAAGACAGATGAATGAACACACACACACACACACACACACACACACACACACCTCTCTGCCTGGATGATTTCAGAGATGGAAGTGAAAAGGTTTTTTCCTCTCAGACTCTATAATTTATATCTTTACCGGTGCTGGATCGCGGTGTGTCGCCTGCAACTCGTACCAGCATTCAAATTCACTCTAAGAAAACAAAGTTTGGGAATATAAAATATTATTCCATCATATAAATCAACATTTATCATTACAATCTCAATTCTAATGAGGTCGGGACGTTGTGTAAAACCTAAATAAAAACAGAATAAAGTGATTTTTAAACCTTTATTCAACTGGAATCACTATAAAGATATTTATTGATCAAACTGATTAATTTAGGTGTTTTTTTGTTTTTTTTTAGCAAATATTCACTCATTTCTGCTTTCATTCTGCAACACGTTCCAGAAAAGCTGCGACAGAAGCAACAAACTGCTGAACTGGAGTGGCGGGTGTCATGGTTGGGTATAAAAGAGCTTCCCTGACAAGCTCGGCAGTTCAAAAGCAAGGATGGGGTGAAGTTCAGCACTTTGTGAACAACTGCGAGAGCAAATAGTTCTGCAGTTTAATAACATTTCTCAACATGCAGTTGTAGAAATTCAGGGATTTTTATCATCTAGAGTCCATAATATCATCAGAATATTCACAGAATCTGGAGAAATCTCTGCAAGCAAGCAGCGAAAGTGGAAACCAGCATTCTTGATCTTTAAGCACGCCTGCTTCGTTTCTATTTTTGCAACTCATGAATCAAAACTAAGAAAATTCTAGTTCATCGTCTCGACAATACTTTCAACTTAATGGTTGCAAAACTGCTCAAGACAAAGGAAATTACGTCAATTTTAATTAAAAATACCTCAAGAGAACTAAATAAATCCGTTAGAATTATTTAACACATCCTGTTGCCTCCATTTTCCTTCAAAGAGAAATATGATGTTGACCAAAGCCCATTTAAAAATCTGAAATGTCCTTCGTGAACGACACGGCGTTCCTTCAGTAAAGGGTTGGAGACCTTCAGGTTTACAAATTTCCTCCCTAACTACTGCTAGTCAGGAGGACACCCCCTGACCCCCCCCCCCCAACATGTCAACACAAACTGCAGTTCGGTCTGGAATCGACCCTGAAACTCAGCTGTGTGCCAAAAAATCCTCCAGGAATTCTGCCAGTAAAACCAGTTTTATTTTATGCCAGCACATTTTTCATTTCCTTTTATACTCTTTATCCCCTGCAGTAATATTTGGCTCACCCTGCACCACGGGAAGGTCAGCAGCTCTGGCAGGAGTTAAGTGTCTCACAAAAAGACTCTTCAGCGAGGCCTCTGATTGAAGGATGATTCTATAATCAGGACCAAATTAATCCACCAGCACACTTCGCACTGAAACCGAGAGAGCAGCTCTTCCACCTCGAGTCAGAGGACGTCATTTTTCTTCTACTTCACTTGTTCGCTGCGCTGAAGAACCATCTGAGCTGTGACTCATGCTAGAATTCATACAAGGACACGTAACTAAATGTTGAGCAAATATCAGATTACTTCAACATTGTTTGCAGAAACCGAAAATGCTTTTTGGTGTGTTTTATTTGCACAGCTTGATCATTTATTTAAGTAGTTTTTGCTTTTATGCTGAAGATGGCAACGGGCTTAAGGAAAAGGTTTCATTTGAAAGTTTTTCCTGAAATGATGCTCGACGTTTCAAAAGCAAGCCTAGTTCACAACAAACCTCAGTTCCAGCATTTAGCATCACTGACGTCCAAACAAATAACAATTCTAACACTGCTGTCGCTGAAAACAAAGCTAACCGTGTTACAGAGCACGGTTTTTCCTCTGAGATGCTTCTTGGTTTTACAAGCCATGACTTTATAAACAGAACGCCGTGCCGTGTTATGGCACATTTCCAACGTTGGGGATCTTTATTTGAATCTGAAAATGCATTAAATGTCAGAAAAACCTCTTGGTGCCACTGTAAAAGGAAGACCTGGAGAAGGCCTGGAAGGTGAAAACAACAGTAGTACCCGTCGCCATTGAAGCACTGGGGGCCGTGTCCTCCACAGTGGAGAAGTGGCTCCAACAGATCCCTGGAGAAACATCAGGCATCTCTAGCTGTTTAGGACCCTCAAGCTCCCAGGACCAAGCTGGAGATTATCAGCCCCCCGCCCTACCCAGAGGAGATGGGAGGGTGGCTGAAGGAAGGAAGAGTTTTAAAAACACATCCAGCAGCATCCCTTCCAAACTGCAACATGTGAAGCTGGACTGATAAAAGATCAGCTTCCATCTTTATCTTTATCAAACATTTGTCAAATGAGACATTTAACCAAAATAAAAGGCTTCGCAGTTTCCAAGGCAATTCCTACTCTTAAAATCTAATTACTTTGTCACATTATAATTTATTTACAAAAACCAGCACTCTACCGCGTCGCTGCTGTGTGATCATTTACCGTTTTACCGCCGTCATTCGAAGCTTTAACAAACTACTTTATTGTTCTGTTTCTCTTCCTCCTGCAAATGCATATCCTCTTCATCTTTTGACTGTGTGCAGATGATAAAAGCTTTCCTAAGAAGTCTTAACAGTAAAATAACCAAGGACACCTTAACAGTCTCTAATCTGACTATAAATGGCAGAGTGAGATGAAAGGTAGCTAAACGGTAATAATATGAGACACATTCAGCATGATGGATTGCATTTCAAACAAACTAAACACTGACACTTAGCATCCAAATTTTCATCTAACTTTGGGACCTTATCACGTTACAATGTGATATATTTCACATTTTTATAAGAAAACTGTCTAAAATTCATCACTGTATATTATACAGATTGTAAAAATGTGAAATAACATGTTTACATTTAATAAATGTCAAATATCAAGCTTGCTGTAAAATGAATAAAATTTTTATTTTTGTGTAATTAACTTGTGTCAATTAGTCATGATCAGTGAAAGACTTCCATAAACTAACGGTGTTGTATGGACAGGGAACATTTCCCAAAGTCACTATTCTTTGTCCATTGCATTGTATCGCTTTGTTTGTGGTGGTTACAAGCAGCAACCCCCGGCGGTCACAAGTGAAGCTGATGTGCATAAAACTGCAGTCCCTACTTCATCCACTAGGGGTTGCAAAACAGAGCAAATCTCCATAGACTCCCATGTTAAAAAGACCAACTTCACAGCAGGAATAAACATGTTTACAGCAGAAATAAACGTGTTTACAGCCGAAATACACATGTTGACGAACTGGTTCAAAAATCCATTTTCGGTTTAATAGGTCATTTCTAACTCGCCCGCTTAAAAGAAATTTAATCTCGAAATTTGGCATATTTAGTTCTTTTATTTAGTCCTTTTGATTGACAGGTACCCGATTTCCCGCTTCAAGTAAGAGTGTAGAACAACCGCGGTTTTTAGCTGGTTAACAACATGACTTAGCCCGCTTACCTCTATTAGCTGGTTAGCTGGGATAGCACTTAGCTACAGGCAGCTTGGAGTTCACTTGATGTCAATCATCCACCACCACCCTCACAGCCCCCCTCTCAGCTCCACCTCTTTGCCCATATTTGTATTTTCCGGGTGAGACTACACCCAAGACTCTGGAAAGTTGGCAATGGTATACAGTCAGTGGGTGGTTTGCAAGAAGTTCGTTGGTTCGAGCCTGGATTGGGGGTTTCATGAGTCTTTCTATGTAGAGTTTGCATGTTCTCCGCGTCTCTGCGTGGGTTCTCAACAGGTGCTCCGATTTCCTGGTCCTTTGATGGACTACTGACCTGTCCAGGTGTGCCTGCCTCTCGCCGGCTAATTTCTGACATTGACTCCAATTTACTTGTAATCATTTACAGGATTAAGAGCATCCAGCTCTGGTCCTCGAGGCCACAATTTTGCAGTTTTTCAGTAGCTGTGTTTTCATTACATCTACATTGCACAAAAGCTAAATATTGCAATAAAACCGCTAAAGTAGACACCTACATTTTGAAAAAAGTCTCAAATATTGCCAAAAAGTTTTTACTCTTTCACTCTCATGAGGTGGTTTTTCAGATGTTTCAATATAGAAATATATCGCAAAGTTTAATGAAAACACTTTTTGTATTTACGTGTCGCTGGACGTGACATAAAGGGGGCATGTGACTAGTTAATTTCCAGGAAAATTAGCGCAGTATGGAAAAAACGACAGGGAATTTCAGTCTTAGAAAAGAAAATGAGGCAAGAAAGTCTCAGGAAATTCTCTGCAGAAAGTAGAAAACCCTAAAACAATGCTACGTGGCTACTCGCCAGCTGGACGAAATTTTACGATAATGCGCTAAACACAGAATTGTTTGTCGAAACTTACAAATATTACTTTTATTTTGCCAAAAAATGTCTTAACTGCAGTCATAGTTTACCTTCACCAACACACCCTACTCAAATAAATGAGTCACTGTACAGAAGGCCATAGGCTGTTGGAGCCATATACTGGAGTCAGGTGTGTTGAAGCAGGGACACGTGGAAAACTTGCAAGACAGCGGCCCTCCAGGGCCAACTTTAGTCACCCCTGGAGAAAGCTGGGGTGTCCAAAGTGAAAATAAATTAATGAAACTTCCAATAATTTACGAAAGTGGCACATTTGCGTATTTACACGACAGATTTGTTGCTTCCAACTACGAGGCCGGTCGGTTCTGCAGCTACAACTAGTTTTATTTTTCCCTGCAAAGAAAGTCTGAACTGCAACAATCCAAGATCCCCCACCCTGCTTTAAAAGGATAATGTACTGTTCATTATGAGCCAGAATCCAACCCAGGAGGAAATTGTGAACATTTATTTTCATAATGAAGATACAAAACACCAGACAAAGCAGTTATTGTTCTAAACATTGATTCAAGCTGAAACTGTATCCTTCCTGCACCACCACCGTGAAAAACAGCCAAGAGATAACTGGCATTCTGCAACTCAATGAAAATATAATGGAAGATGTTCTTTTATTTTCCTGCAAGTGCGACTATTATTACTGATGAATGAGTTCCATTGAAAATCACCCTGCATTAATCCTGCAGGCATATTTTTATCATTTAAACATGCCGGGTCACTCTTTAACTATAAAACACAGCGTTCATCAGAATGTTTTTCCTTTCTCAGGCAGTCGTGCAGTTTTACTGAATTAAAAGCAGCGCGTCAATTATCGTAGCTAAAAACCATCATGAAAATCAGGTTGAGGCCTTTCCAGTGGTGAGGGCAGACCATAGACTGTATATAGAAATGGACGTAGCCTCCGTGACGTCACCCATAAGTTTCTGAAGAGCTGAATTGAAGCTCGGTGGGCGGTTCCTACCATCGCAATCTTGGCAAAGGCATGCGCGTCGTCTCACCCGGAAAATACATATAGAGAGAGAGAGAGGGGCGCTGTGAGTGTCATGGTGGATGATTGACATTGAGCGAACTCCGAGCTTTCCTTAGCTAAGAGCTAACCGAGCTAACCCGGAGATAACAGGAGCTAACAAGCTAACGAAGGTAAGCGGGCTAAAGCTAAGTCACGTTGTTAACCGGTTAAAAACCGCGGTTGTTCTACGTTCTTCTGACTTGAAGCGGGAGATCAGGTACCTGTCAATCAAAAGGACACGCCCCTAAATATGCCGAACTTCAAGATTAAATTACTTTTAAACGGGCGAGTTAGAAAAAAAAAATCACCCCCCCCCCACAGTTGTCATGACGGTAAACCTGACCTATAAAGCGAAAATGGATTTTGAACCAGGCTGTAAACATGTTTATTTCTGCTGTAAACATGTTTATTCCTCTGCGATGGACTGGCGAGCTGTCCAGGGTGTACCCTGCCTGTCGCCCAAAGCCGGCTGGGATAGGCTCCAGCTTCCCCGCGACCCTGAATTGGAATACGCGGTTCAGAAAATGAAATGAAAAAATGAAATGAATGTTTATTCCTGCTGTAAACATGTCTATTTCTGCTGTGAAGTTGGTCTTTTTAACCTGGGAGTCTATGGGGATTCGCTCTGTTTCGCAGCCCCTAGTGGATGAAGGGGGAACTGCAATTTTATTTACTTCCACATAGGCTTCACTTTTTACCGCCGAAGGCTCTGTCCATCTTTCATATACGGTCTATGGGGCAGACCCTCATGTGGTGACAAACTTTCGTATTGCTGGAGACTAAATAAAAATAGAAAAACGAAGGAGGAAGCTTTGCGCTTAGTTAACTCATTACGTACAACGTTAGGTCCATGAAGCAGAAGACGGACACACAGACGGATGGTCAGTTTAGTACGTCTGTATGCCGGTTGCAGATGTGATCTTGTTCATTTTGAAAGAGCTCAGATATTTGCCACTTGTGGAAAACTGAGCAATACCACCGGAAATCATGGGGGAAGTGTTGAGCTGCTTAGTTAATACATGAATAAACAGAAACAATTAGGAGGAAGAGGAAGAAGTCAACACAGGAACTGCTAAATAGAAAGCACCTGAAGAGGAAGCAGAAGTTCAGACCAGTGAAGAATATTCTCCTCTTTTCAGATGGTTTTAAACATGGTGTCAAACTGCAGAACTGAACTCGGCACTGCCCCCTAGTGGATAAACTGACTTTCCATGGTAACGTAAAAGGTTCATGGAAGAATGAAAGCAGCTACAAGACGATGTTTGAAATGGACACCCCCATTTACATACGCGAGGGAGCAGAAATGGGCCTTTAATGGCCTCAAGTGGAACAAGTTTCACTTCCAATCTGATCAACTTCACTCGCCAGACTAAGCCAGGGCTGTCCAGTACATCTCCAAATCTTCACACAGCTGTTACCTTTTCACTTTACAAAACTAACGTTGGGATCAGAGTTTTCTGCATCTGTGTAGATAATTATCACGTCAATCGCTTCTAATTAACATTTTTAAGTATCCCTCCATCAGCCCCTAAAACACACCTGAGCCTGCACAGCTGTTTGCATAAACCATGTCTATGAATAAAAGGTGTTGAGATTATTGAAACCACAAGAAATAAGAAATGAAATTGGGGACAAAGTCATAAGTTAGTAGTTACATTTCTATAACATTACAGCTGCCTCATTGTTCTGTATAACATAATAGTGAATGTAGTTCGCTGTAGTGTAGAACAGTTCTGTATGGATGCAACCACTGCAAATGACTTAAAGCATATTTCCAGCTTCAATTTATTACAAATTTATTTCAAATTTATCAAAGTTTCCTTTGTAGCCAAAGATCTTATAAAAGGTCAGTGAAAGCTGCACACACACATCTCACGACTGAATCAGAACAGTCATCGGTTAAAGAGCAACTAAAAAACACTAGAACTTCTGTTTTCTGCTAATGACTTAATTTCATGTCTACTCTTAAATGGATTTTGGAAAAAAATACTATGTGTAGATACACTGTACTGTTATGCTGCTTGCATAAACAAATGGAGATATAACGTAACTTTTAGCCACTAAACCTGTGAATTCCACATAGATGACACGACAATGTCCAGCGTTAGCCGTTAGCTTCTGGGACATTACAGTACCACTGCTTCCCAGTGTATAAAAAGCACAAAACTAACCAAGGCCAGTTACGTAAGCTAGAGTAAAACATATCAGCGGCGTAACTCTGCTACAAAGGTATTTTTCCTTTATTATTGATGACGATGCAGAGATTTGTTTGCTCTGTACGGGTAAGCACGCCTTAGGGCACATTCACATTAGTCTTTTGATCTGAATCCAAGTCCGTTTGCTCGGAAAGTCCGAGTCCGTTTGCTCGGAAAGTCCGTTTGCTCGGAAAGTCTGAGCCCGTTTGTTCGGAAAGTCCGTTTGCTCGGAAAGTCCGTTTGTTCGGAAAGTCCGAGTCCGTTTGCTGGAAAAGTCCGAGTCCGTTTGCTGGAAAAGTCCGAGTCCGTTTGCTGGAAAAGTCAGAGCCCGTTTGCTGGAAAAGTCAGAGCCCGTTTGCTGGAAAAGTCAGAGCCCGTTTGCTGGAAAAGTCAGAGCCCGTTTGCTCGGAAAGTCCGTTTGCTCGGAAAGTCCGTTTGCTCGGAAAGTCCGAGTCCGTTTGCTGGAAAAGTCCGAGTCCGTTTGCTGGAAAAGTCCGAGTCCGTTTGCTGGAAAAGTCCGAGTCCGTTTGCTCGGAAAGTCCGTTTGCTCGGAAAGTCCATTTGCTCGGAAAGTCTGAGCCCGTTTGTTCGGAAAGTTCGAGTCCGTTTGTTCGGAAAGTTCGAGTCCGTTTGCTCGGAAAGTCCGAGCCCATTTGATCGGAAAGTCCAAGTCCGTTTGGAGAAATGTGAACGTGCCAAATGAATTCTTATTCGGACCAAAGAAGCGGACTCGGACTGCCTTCAAATGCAGGTCTCAGTCCGTTTCAAGCGGACCAAATACAGAAAGCGGACTACAAAAAAAAAGTCACTTCCTGTATGTGGCGTAGCATTGCATTGTGGGTAAATCCATATTGATGGCGTTAAGGGTCCTCTGCCTCGTCTGGTGTTCATACTGCGTCCATTGTTGCAGTGGATTTCTGCAGGATACTTGCATAAGACAATAAAAATCCAAAACAGCCATAGTTTGGTCTCCATGAGTTTTCTTCTTCACGCCGGTCTGTCCTCTCTTCTGCTAAATACTAGTGCAGCGCCACCTCTGGTGGGAATGAGGATATATTGTTCTAATGGTTTGACCAAAGTGCAGCGTGAACACGATCTTGGTCTGCATGGATACACCCCCCTACATCTGCGCCGAGTTCCCGATCGGACCGAGTCTAGCGGATTATCCTGATCTGAATGCAGCCTTAGTCTCACCGCTCAAGCAGCCCAATCCGAAGAACCAGCAGACTTGTTGCATTCTGTATTGGTGTTATTCTTTTTTCTGTTATATTTGCAGCCTTACAGGCTCACTGTTTCCCAGCAAATGTCAGCAAAGTCCACCCCCCCTTCTCTTTCCATCTGTCTTTGTCTCTGGGTGTCTTGCTGGCTCAGCCTCTCATGTGCTCAGCATGGCAGCACAGGACTGACATGTTGCCTGTAAGCTAACTTGATGCAGCCCTGTTCACAGAGGCCTTTCCCTTTCTCTCTTTTCATGTGTTGTTTTTGACATTGTTTTCTCTCCACCCAGCTTGTGTTTTTCATCTCTGGACCTCTTGCCCTCCCTTTCGCCCCACAGCGCCTCTCAAAATGTCACTCCTCAGTGGAAGGTACTAAACACTGTCAACATGATTTGTTCCCTGTCTGTGTCTTTGTGTGTGGGTGGATGTGAACATGCACATTTTCACTTAGGCATAATGGTGTTTGTATGTACATCTGCGACTGACTCACCGGTACTTGTGTGTGTTATCTGTGGCTTATTGTTGGTATATCAGTGACTTCTTGCCCCTTTTTATACAACAACCTCTTCCAGTCTTTTTCTTAACTCTTCTTTAAATGTCAGGTTCGTTTTAAAAGGATTTTTATGGGCTGTATGTCAGAATGAAGCAGAAATTACTTGCAATCATTTAAGTTCTGAATATTTATTTACTTCGGCATTAACAGCCATTGCCAAGTTTGCACATACAAGAAAGTTTTTTGGGGAGGAGAAGGTGCTACACAAAGTAAATGTTTTTTTTTTTTTTTAAAAGGGACATCGTATAACTTTTGTTTAATGTGAGTAATGGACGATTTCTGCCTGACGTGTTTCGTGTGACTGATTTTCCAGGAGTGGATCTGTCTCTTATGTGACCTGAAGTGCTTTGCTTTACGCCCCCCCCCCCTCTACAAACACAGAGGCTCTGCTATGTGCTACTTTATCCTCCTCTTCCAACTAAAGTCTCTCTACCTGATGAAGTGAAAAGGTGACAACGGTGTCTGAGGAGGCCAGAAAGAGAAAGCAGGAAAGGGATCACTCCAGAGGAGAGACAGGAGTCCATCTGCTGGGGGGAGTCTGATGGAAGAACAGTGTGGATGTAAAACACTCTGTTAGCCTCAGTGTTAGCAGACTGCTAATAAGTTTGCCGTTTGCCTGTTGTGCAAACGTAGAAACACTTTAGACAAACTTCTCCATCTCTCAGCCAGCGTTTATTTAGATCAATTCCAGTGATGAGCTGCAGAACATTGCAGGATGCGTCAAGCGACACCTAGTTCAGATGTCTGACCAATCACACGATACTTCTCGGAGCCCCGCAATAAAAAGTTCTGCCAGCCTGATGTGTCGAGAACTGTCTTCAAACACGTCCGCAAGAACAAAATGACGTTCTCGAGGCTCCGAGAAGAAAATGACAAGAAAAAGTTCTGGCTTCTCGTGGAGGATGGAACAAGCTTAACTGGCCTGGTTTAGTTTTATGCTTTTCATTCACTGTAGAAAGCAGTACTACTGTAATGTCCCATAAGCTAACGGCTAACGGCTAATGCTAACATTTTCACAATAATGGATAAACACCGTTGCATTTTGCGACATTGTCGTGTGGGAAGTTACAGGTTTAGCGCCCCTAGTGGCCAAAACAAAGATGGTATCCCTTTAAACTGGACAGCTAAAGAAAAGGAAAGCAAACAGACTTTCTGACCGATGTTCATGTGAACTAAAATCCAACTTAGTTTAATTACTTGTTTTAATACAGTTTCATGCAGAAATTGCCAATAATTGATTTTTGTTTTCAAATTTTGCACAAAAAAAAAAAAAAAATTTAATCAAAACTATTTTTAATATATGCTTGTGCAATCAAGTTCATTGATATAAGTTTGTATTTATTCATTTATATTCCTAACATGATCTGGCTGATCCATAAAAAAGCAAACATCCACAGCAGGGAAACATTCATCGCTGTGTTTGTTCTATTTTGAGCAGGTCTGACTTCATTGTGGGTAAACTGGCAGCTGAAGTGTGTTAAGATGAGCGACGAGCTGGATATGAGGTTGTGTAAGGTGCTGCACGCTGAATCCCAATCAGGATGAGCTGTGTAGCTCGGTAAATGCATACAGGGAATGTTCCTTGTTAACACTGCAGTGGAATGACATCAAATGACAAGCACAGCCCCAAACAAGGAGTAATACATGACTACAAGACATTTAGAGGCACCTACATGAGTGGACTGGAGGGCAGTTACAGACAATCAATGATTTCTTGAAAGCGACCCCCTTTTTTTTTCCTCCCGAGCTGTCAGTTTTCTTGTCTGATCTCTTTCCTCTTTGTCTCGGTTTGGGTTTTCTAACACTCAACGCAGACAAAAAATAAACTGAAAAGGTCAAGGCATAAAGGAAATCTCAAAAGCCCAAAACAGTGTATAAATATTAGTCTTTCTGCCGTCCGTCAGTCCCGTGTCAGAGCCGTGTTAGCCTGTTTTGGTGTGCACAAAGCCCTCCTCCTCTTCCTCTCAGCTCCTGCTGGTTCTTCTTCCTCCTCAGTTATCCTGACTTTGTCTCTCCTCCCTTCTGTCTCCTTCATTCTCTCTGATGTTTTACTCTAATGTGGAGGCCTGTCAGAAAAGCCCCATAGAGGACCAATTAGTTGTAAGTTTTTATGCTTTGCTGCTGGACCAGCTTCTGCAACTTGTGCACTTTCTCTCGGACAAAGACTCTTTGTGTCCGTCAATATTATAATTAGAGAAAGACACTGGGGTGTGTGCAACAGATTAAGACTTTCGCTGAGGTTTTAGACATTTGTAACAATGCAGAGCTGATTGGACGGTCCCCAAAGTCCCCGTTGGGATTTATTTGGACCAAAAAAGAAAGTGATAAAAAGGGTGTATGTACACCAGATGTCTACATCAGAGCAAGTCTGACTTAAACCCTGGTTGTGTTCCTGCGTCTGCACATTTTACACTTTGGCTTGTGCCCATAGACTGCATATAAAAGATGTACAGAGCCTCTGTGACGTCACCAGTAGGTTTCTGAAGAGCTGAACTGAAACTCATCACCATCTTGGTAGTCGTAAAACACAACTATGTGCAAAGAGGTGGAGCTGAGAGGGGGGTGTGAGCGTCATGGTGGATGATTTACATCGAGCGAACTCCGAGCTTTCTGTAGCTAAGAGCTAACCGAGCTAACCCGGAGATAAAAGGAGCTAACTGTGGTAAGTTGGCTAAAGCTAAGTCATGTTGTTAACCGGCTAAAAACTGTGGTTGTTCCACGCTCGACTGACTTGAAGCGGGAGATTGGGTACCTGCCAATCAAAAGGACACGCCCCTACATATGCTGAACTTCGAGATTAAATTAATTTTTAAATGGGCGAGTTAGAACCAGGCTGTAAACATGTTTATTTTCTGCTGTAAACATGTTTATTCCTGCTGTGAAGTTGGTCTTTTTAACATGGGAGTCTATGGGGATTTGCTCTGTTTTGGAGCCCCTAGTGGATGAAGTGGGAACTGAGGTTTTATGCATTTTTAATTGCCGGAGACTCCATCCATCGTTCATTGACGGTCTATAATTGTGCCACGTAACATTTTGGGCTATATTTTAACAGAAGAGATGAATGAAGGGATTTGCTGGTCTAAACACACGTTTTTTATTCCAGTTTATTGCATAGGAGTAGCGGCGAATGGCAGGTAGCGTTTCATGGTTTCTTCTTGCTGTGGAGGGGTTTCCATGGCTTTTTCTAGTCCCTTGTCGCTCATTATCTCTTTGTAATTCCCTGTAAAACTTTGCTGTTATTTGCAATCAAGGATGGAGGTTAGTAGGTGTGGGAAATTGAATTTAAAAAAAAAAAAAAAAAAAGAATATCAGATTTTTTTACTTCACAATTTCAAAATCACTTTTTTTTAAATACACAAAAATAATGATCATGATCATATTTTTATTGTGCTTATTGATCTTTTTACTTGTCTTCTTTGGCATTATAGCAGCAAAACAATGGTCTGGCTGCTGTGTTGTTTTTCCTAATTGAAATGAATAAAAATAACGAGTAAATAAAAGTTGTGTACATTTGTTTTGTTCTTATTTTACAAAAATCAGCAATATCAAAGAATTTTGAAAAATCACAATTTAAATAGAATCAGCACCCAAAAAAATCTGAATTGGATCAGGACTAAAGCATGTTATCCCAGCCCTAGAGGTTAGACTTTCCTCTATTTGCAAAAAAAATTCCATCTCCATCTCTATATATACATACCACACCATCTTAACTTGAAATTAATTGGTCACATGACCCCCTACGTCATGTCCAGTGATGCTTGAATGCAAAAATAGTTTTTCCATTACAGTTTTGTGATGTACACATCTGAGAACCACCTCATGACTGCATAAAACTTTTGTGACCTTTGCGAGGTTTTCGAAATGTTTCAGTTTCCATTAAGTTTTTTATTATGATAAGTTTTGCATTATTGTAGGAGTAATGTAAACATAGATACAGAAAGATATTTGACAGGTGATTTTTGGGGGGATTTTTTTCAGGGTGTGAGTTGCCTTTACATGATAATAGAAACAAGAAAGGTGGTCGGTCACTAACCTATAAAATCAGTTTTTCTTTGGTTAAAAATGTGAATTTTCAGATATTTGGCTGATAAAAGGATTGGCAGCTTTTCGAATGTGAGAAGAACAGAATCAACTGTTAGCCACATAATTGGTCTTTTTCAAAGAACCTAGCTATCCATCGCTTGATGCAGAAAACAGAGCAATACCACTGGAAAACACAGGGGGTGGTATTGAGTTGCATAACCGACACACTACCAGCTACAGAAACGAACCACAGAAGAAGAAAAGGAACATTTACTGAGTGGCAGAAAACGTCAAATAAAAAGCTCCTAAAGAACATGCAAAAGAAGTTCCAGAAAACAGCAAAAAACTGTTTCATTCTTGTACTTCTGGTACTTTTGGATGGTTGTAAACAACTTTACAGCAGTGCATTACTAGTACCAACTCTGAATTTAGCACTGTCCTCTCGTGGATGAACTGACTGATTACATTTGGCAACCTATCAGAGGCATGGAAGTATGGGGACAGCGACGTAAGACACTGTTTAAAACAGACGTCTTCATAGAGTGCCGTAAGTGGGCCTTTACCGTACTAAAGAACTGAATGGTGATTTTGGCAAACCGTTACACCCCCCATCATAATCATCATCATTACAAGTGTTGATCACTTTACTTTTAGGAAAATACTTTATGCAGAATAACCTCTATCATTAATTAATCTTGTTTTCAAGCCTTATGGCAACGATTCAGTTATATTCTGACTTCATATCAATGTTAATAATCCAACAAACTAATTTATAAAGTCCAAAAATTGGGTGAATTGTCCTTATATGTCAAGACGGATATGAAATTGCAAGTTTAACAACATGTCTGAGTTCCAATAAAAACACACAAACACAAACATACACCTCGACTGTCCTCAGAATTGGGCCATCAGGGACGGTACGCTTTGAATTAGCCTCCAAATGGACTGAAACCAAAGCATGTTAGACACACTAGCATGCACTGCGCTGCAGCAGGATAAGACACATCGTGTACTCAAGATGCGGCGAGTTTGACTCCAGCGTTTGGCATTTGTCACCTAACTGGTCTCACAGTTTTTTCCCCCACCAATATCCTCTCCTCTTTCCGTCTTTCCTCCCCTCATGCCCTCATTTCCCCCCTCTCCTTCATGTCAGAGTGCTTCCTGGCGTGAATCTCGTCTTCTGCTGCCAGAGCCTCTTGTCTCACGCCGGCTCTCCAACCCTCTGTGTGCCCGTTAAGACCTCAATCCTGTTAATCCCACTAGTAATGGTGTGTACTGGGAGACGTATCAGACATGACCACTGGGGCTGGTTCTTTGGCCGGGATGTAAGCATAAAAAACAAGAAGAAAAGAAGAGAAATAATCACATGTCCAACAGAAAATCCTCAGTTTCTGTTGAGACACAAATGAAGTGCCTTCATAAATGGATAATGTATGAAGAGAAGGAGGACACGGTTCATTTAGTGAGTCAGTAAAACAGTTATATTTAAGCTCCCACCTGTGTTTTTCTGTCAGCTGGGAGCGGGTTTGACTGCTGTTGACCTACATGTACTGATGAAACCATCTCCTGTAGGCCATATTCCACTGTTTGATAAGTGAACTATATTTTATCAGCTCTTACAGATGTCAGGTTATAATACATGCTTATCTAATTCACAAGCTTCAGTCGGAAATATCCTGCAGAATTTCTGCATCCACTGTGCTGGTCTGTCTCCTCATAAGATGGAAAAGTTGCGTACACAAATACACTCCTCGTTCAGGCGTACCGAAGTGGTTTTTTATGGTATTTTCAGATTTCCTCAGAAGGAAACTCATCGGATCCATCACAAAGACCAAAATAGAACAATTTAGTGCAATAGATTGTAGTTCCTAATCTGAGATTATTTCATTTCATTCTAGAAAAATGACATCTGATACTGACAAACATGCTTTG
This sequence comes from Telmatherina bonti, assembly GCF_933228915.1. NCBI lineage: Eukaryota > Metazoa > Chordata > Actinopteri > Atheriniformes > Telmatherinidae > Telmatherina > Telmatherina bonti. The sequence continues at coordinate 37,785,334 of NC_136629.1, forward strand.
TTTCCTTTTCTGCTTAAGTGCACCGGCTTGCACTTGAGAAATGCACAATAAATCAAAGACTCTGCTTATTTATTCAGGTCTGTTCTGACCCTCAGCTACTCGCACAGTCCCGTGGCAGTTAAAGAGTAAAACTGGAGTGTCAACAAAAGCAAACCTAAAGCAAACAGTCACGCTAAAAGTAAAGAGATTTTTAACCAAACTGAAAACATTCAGTCTGTTTAAAATTCATGTTTGAATGCACCAGACTGATGGATTTAAATGAACTTTACTTCTTGTTTCTGATTGAACGTTAGAAAATACACTTTGCATTTAGAAAGACTTGATTATAACAAAGTAAACACTGCATTAAATTAATCATTTTATGTAACTGATATTCACATAAACTCCTCTTAAACACATTATATTGTATATTCAGTGTTTTCTCTCAAAAACAAGATTAGCTGCAAGGCATGTTTGGTAAACACTGAATGAGCGTATTGTCAAAAAACCTGTATTTAAAGAAAAAATCTTTGACAGCTTTACGTTTTATCTACTTCACAGTTTTTATCATCATCAAAACCAAAAGCTGTCAAAATATAAAATCTAAAAAAATGCCTTTTCCTTCAACTCTTCAAAAATAAAATCAATATAAACACCAAAGGAAAAAAGGCCATCATGCTTTCTGCAGTTATTTCATAGTTCCACTTCCATCCATATGTGAAGGGAGCGGGCTATGGGGACGGGGTTGTGTTGGGCGGGTTTATGTGGGTGGGGCTATGGGGGTGTGGCCATAGAGAGGAATCAATCTCCAACACACCTCGACAAACAGGCAGACTGTTTTCATCTCATCCACCTCTCTTTGTCCATTCACATACATCACTGGAAGCCAAAGTGCTACCAAACAGGAGATTTTAATGACTGAGGGTCTTCAAGCTCTTTTTTGTCTGTCGCTAGTGATAGCTTTAGCTAACCATAGCATCTGCTAGCCATTAGAGGTGGAAAATCAAAGCAAAAAAAAATCAAAATTTGTGATTTTTCGCTTCACAATTTTAAAATTGATTTTTGTCAAAAAATTGTTTTGTTTTTTTCAAATAAAACTAATCCATTTTAAAATTTTTCTCATTTTATTGATCTTTTTACTTGTCTTATTGGGCATTATAGCAGCAGAATGATGATCTAGTTGCTGTGTTGTTTTTTCCTAATTAAAATCAAGAAATATGGCAGCAAAAAAAAAAAAAAAAAAAAAGTATCCTTTTTTTTTTGTTTTTAATCCACAAAATCAGCAATATCGAACAATTGTGAGAATCGCAATTTAAATCGAATCAGCGCCCAAAACATAAGAATTGAATCGGGACAAAAGCATATCGTCACAACCCTAGCCATAGCATCCGCTCGCCATAGCATCCGCTCGCCATAGCATCCGCTCGCCATAGCATCCGCTCGCCATAGAATCCGCTCGCCATAGCATCCGCTCGCCAGTGGCTGTAGCTCTACAGTAAGGCAGTTACTTCTCTGTGTGGGAAATCGGTGCATCTCTTTTCTGCACCAAAAAAAATCCAAATAAGAAACTTTGGGAGCACTGACATTCCTTTAATCATCCAAAACACCAAATATTCCACCTGAAACCACAGCCTGCTATGTCCATCCCTTCCCAGTGTCTCCATCCTCAGATGGGCACCTCCAGCAGGATGATGCTGGTGCACAAAACTCAGTAAGTATGTGATGCCATCATGTCAATGTGGAGTAAAATCTCTTGAGAACGTTTCCACCTCCTTGTTCAACATGTGCCAATCAGAATGAAAGCAGTTCTGAAGGTGAAAGTAGGTCCAACCGGGTTCTAGCTAATCAAACACAGAGTGTATACAAGACCTCTAGAACATCTGAAAGTTTAACAGACTTCATGATTAAAAACAAGGATGCATTTTTAGTCTTATATGTTTGTGGTTAAGTACCTGTACTCTTATCTAACTTTATCAGATAAAAAGTAGTGTTATTGAACTTGTGTGGTTGACGTGTTCAATACATATATGGTCAATATTTTATGTTGGTGGTTATTAAAACACGACTTGGGTGTTTTTTTCTTGTGTAAGGTCAATATCTTTAGGCTATGTTTTAAAGATTTGTGCTCTTGTGAGGCTGTATCAAGGCTTGAGATGGCATGTAGGAAATGTACAAGTATGGGCGTTTTGTCCTGCATTTATGTGATATCTTTGGGCATTTGCAGATATATTTGTCTTTGTTTTTTTTGCATGTTATAAGAGAATATTGGTGGAAATAATGTATATGGAGAGCCTCATACCCCACTAACTTGTCTAAGCGATGCATTAATATTAGATAGGTGAGCTAACCTTTCATCGCCTCTTCTACCCTCAGGATCCAAGCTTATAGGAAATCCATAAAGAAACATTTACAGACTAAAAACTTCCACTAAAGCCAACTTATATCACATAACATGCAGGTTTTAGAGCAGCGTCACTGAACAGCAGCTAACAGATGTGTGAGGCGACTTCTACAGGAGTTTCACCGACTAGAACCCCCAAGCAGAGGGCGTCGTCCTGGTGGAGGACCATGAAAACGCCTGCTGTGTCAGCTCTGTCACACCTGGAGCTTTCAGTACCGAGATGGAAGCAGGAGAGTTTCTGAGCAGAAATTTGGGTTTAAAAGTCTTTACGAACCGGGATTGGTGTAAATAATTTACACAGAACAGCAAATATTTCCTGAAGAAAGCACTAAAGCAAACATGGATTCCACATCGAGCAGCAACGATATTGTACTGATGCTGCGTTCATCTCACAGAGGAGATCTTGTTTAGTCCAAGAACTGAAGCTGGACCACGGCCTCTTCTGGACGGACTTTACAACATCGGTTTCTGTTTCAGCTGCTAGCTGCTAGCCTAATTTCCTCTGCAGATGAAACAGTCCAGTGGCACCGACAGTCTCTCTGCACAGGTTTACAAAAACCTCTTCTCTACATCTGATGATGCTCTGGTGTGAAATTTAGTCTCATCTTACCAACGTTGAGACGTACTCAAAGGAAAATTGAGCATTGGACACCGATATTTTCAGGATGTAAAGAAAAAAGCTGGCTGAAAGTTTGGAAGAAGTGAAGAAGTTCTCGATATGGAAGTAGCTGTTACAGTGTGTTGAGACTTCTTGGTTTCCTACAATACCAGCAGGTGAATATTAACAGGGACAAAACCAGCCTTATGGTAAATTAATAGGAACTATTCACACTAATTACATCCATTCTTTTCTTTAACTGATGGAAAAATTACTATTCTATTCTACAGTCATTTAGCAGATGCTTTTATCCAAAGCGACTTACATATGAGTGAGAACAACACAAACACAAAATTAAACAGTAGAGGACATCGTAGGTGCTGGTGGACTGTCCACTTGGATGCAGATCCTTGCATGAAGTGCTACAGGCTTTTTTTTGTTTGTTTGTTTACTCCCTTCCCACCATATAATATCACCTATGTTACAATACAAAGAATTAATATAAAGTTTGTTGCAAAGAACTGGGCTAAGTTCTCCAACTTTCCAATAAATACAGCTAAACTAAGTGTTGAAGTTCTCCTTGAAGAGCTGAGTCTTCAGCTTGCTCTGAAAAGTAGACAGGGACTCTGCAGAGCGGACAGAGTTTGGGAGATCATTCCACCATCGTGGAACAACAGAGGAAAAGAGTCTGGCTGGTGATTTAGTCCCACGTTGTGGTGGTAACACAAGGCGTCTTTCATAACATAGCTGTGGAGAGGGAGTGTAGGTCTGGAGAAAGGAGTGAAGGTAGACGGGAGCCGTTTGAGTTATTGTTTTGTAAGCCAGAAGCAAAGCTTTAAATTTGATGCGTGGACTACTCTACAACTACTGTCGTCATATTTCTTTAAATACTGATTCAGCTGAATAAACTCCAGAAATTAAGCCTCTAGCTTAGGTCTGTTGCAGTAAGCAATAAGTCAATTAATGGCGCGATACAAAAAAATGTGAACAATAAGTTTGCCGGACACAATAAGTTTCATTTGTCTTTATTTTCTCGAGTGCCACATTTGTTTTAAGACAATATTAACTAAACACGGCAATACAACAAGCTTCTATCTGAACATCAACTGCAGTTTTCCCAGCTGGGAAAGGAAAGACCCTAACAACCAGGCTAGCTCCGTCTTCCCGACAGTCCACAATCACCGGCGTGTTTAACCGACAGATTAAATACCAACAGGACAGTGCATCATGGCGTGTACTCAGACAACATGGTTGGTAAAGCCATACTGCCCTTTAATGTTGTCAAAAAGGCGACATTTCGAAAAGTGTTGCAAACATTTCACAGCCAGTATGAATCACCTGGATAAACATTCATGTTACAAACAGCAAATCCACAACTTTACAATAACATGAAAAATGACACACTGAAGACGTTTAAAGACATTTAGTTTTACCGTTCCACCTCTGGTGAAGTCCAACCATGTCCCCTTATATGAGCTTTACCACAGACTATGTAACTGTGTTACATGGTGTTTAGAGACCAGATGTTCCAGAAAACAAGGTTGCTAAAACCCCAGGAGAAATCCTGATCTGTTTTAGCAGACCGGGGACTGGATTAGCATAAACTAGTCTGCACATCCAGCTAAATGTTCTTCATAAATTAAAGTATGTTGATCTTTGAAAGAATGTACTTGCATTATTATGGCTTTATTGTTATTTTTGTTGAAAATGGTCTCAAAATAACAACAATTACTTTAAATATTATCGTTTATCGCAAATATTTGAGACAATTAATCGCATTGCAAAATTAGCTTGCAATGCTTGCAAGCTAGAGTTGGCCGTGACGGGCCAACTCTAGATCTGGCATGCTAACAGCTAAAGACTGCTGCTACAACACAACTAGGCTGTGACATGACCCACTACAAGTCGAACTTTCCAAAACTGGCATGACAATGGGTACGGCCACATGATGTTTTTTCATTTGGAATTAATCATTCCGAACCAAGTAATTCTGAATTAACAAGATTCTACCTTTTGAGGGGGGTCATGAGGGTCCCGATTGTCTACCCTATCGTAGGATAAGGTATTACAAGGTATATGCATTACATATCTCCATGAAAATGAACTGGTTCTGTGGGTCCTTAACATGTTGCATTATGAGGAAGAGGATTGGGGGGTTCGGCATGAGGCTCGGACCCGATGGATGCCGCTTGCAGCCTTAAATCTTTTAATTATCGTTGCTGCTATTCGACTGTTACCAACAAATTTTAGTGTTAAACTGACAATGACGAAGTCTGTGACTCTTAATTAGACAGAATAGGATAACATGACATGCTAAGAAGATTAAAACAGGATGTTTTTTTTCCAGTGAAGAGGGACTCTAATCACCCAGATCCAACTTTCCCTTGCACGTTCAGTCTCCTGCAGCTGGAGGTTGAAGAGGTGAGAAGACCATGCAGGAATGATGGGACCTCTTTTGGGAAAAGTTCTACAGGCTCAAATTACTCCTGCAACACATTCACCCCATCCTGTCATATTGCTGCCACCACCTGCTGACTCTCTCTCCCGAAGCTATCTGCTCTTTCCTGCTTGGTGAACTGAGGACGTAGACGGTTGTTGACTCGGATCTCTCCAGGATGTCTTTGAGAAGAGATGAAGGTTGTCGTCCTCCTCAAAAACCACAACAGGGTTTCTGCTTTTCGTATCGGACAGGAGCTGATTTCAGACATTTTGTTTGAACCTGTGAGCTGATTAATTGGCTGTCGGGCTGTTTAACAAGTCAAATATGTGATTGAATTTAAGGCTTTCACATGGAAATGAGCTGAATTACTTTGGGCTTTGGTGAAGGGGACTTATAACATTAATGTTCCAACATCTTTTACAGTTTCTCATGTAACTGATTGACTGCATTTTATTCACCGGGAAAACTGAGTGTTTGTATTAAAATTAAAAGCCTAACAACTAAGAAAAGTCTTGTCTTCACAAATTACTCTGACGAAAGTGCCAAAACAAGTTATTGCCTTGAAGTTTCAGTCTCATTTTTGTACATTTTACTCAGCTTAACCTTAAATAAATTTCAGGTTTTGATGGGAAAAAGGTTTTGTAAAAAGTCTTGAGTTATTTCCCAACAACCTGCCTCTTGCTGAGCCGGAGTCATGCCGGTAGGGCTGGGCAATATGACAATATAGATCCTCTGAATGATAGAAAATGTCTGTTGTTTCATATGAGGCTCTATTGTTTACATCGCAATAAGCTGCTTTACTGCAGTAGTTTAGCTGCAATATATAAACAAACATGGCGGAAGACGGCAGCAGACGTGTTTCAGAGGATAATTCACTAAAAGATGAGCAGCCAACCAAAACTGATGATCTTGTTCCTAAAAGAGGGAAATTTCTGTCTGGATGTGGTTTGGATGTAAAAGGAGCGACGTGGAACCGACAACAGACCAGCTCACAGTCCCAACAACGGACTCCGACAACTAACTCATTTCATCACCTGCAGGAATCAGGATAAAGAATCCAGAATAAAGAATAGAGTCAACCAGCAAAAGCAGCGTCAAGTGGAGGCGAAACACAGCAGCAGTTATTAATTTTTCCATAATTCAAATGCATGTTAAGGCTTAATTATCCCTTTTGGAGTGTTTATAGACATTTCCCAAACTACAGTGAACATTTTCAATATTCTCACACACTTTATACATTCTCAAAAACCTACATTTATTTAACAACCTGAATTTCTTCATAATTATTCAACCCATAAAATATATTCCAGCTTCTCTGCTGGTGCTGCGTCACCACCTAATTTTGTTATTTACAGAACTACACAAATACTTATGAGAAGCCGTGTTTCCAGAACAGTTTTTAAGTAACTATAAGCCGATGTCTGCTGTTGGGTTGCAAGAAGGCAGACTGTAGCACAGCAGCGGTTTTTACCCAGCTAACAGTGCGACTTACCTCCATTAGCTCGTTAGCTCCCATTAGCTTGGTTAGCTCTTAGCAACAGGCAGCTCAGAGTTTGATCGATGTCAATCATCCATCCTCATCATCCCCTTCTCAGCTCCACCTTTTTGCCCATTTTGCTATTTTCCCAGTCGTAAGGCATAAAACATGCTGTGGGAACCACCCAGCGAGCTTCAGTTCAGAAACCTTTCAGTGACTTCACAGAGGCTCCGCCCACCTTGCCAGTTTATACCAGAGCAATACATAATCAAGTCGGATTATCAATCTACACTGCCACACTTAAAATGCAAGCCTGTTTCAGAACCTTGGTCAGCACCATGGATTTATCGAGTAATGTAGAGCCGCAGTACGATATTTTTTATATGAAATGTATTATAACGACCACACAGCTATCAGGCTACACACAGCCAAGACGCATCAGTCCACACAGAAAATGGCGCCAAATGAATGAGCTGTGGCGGCGATTTGATACGGATTTATGACGTCAGGCCTCTTAACTTATCTCAACAATGACGTTGTCACAACTTCCATTAATACGTGCATTTCCATTACACCTAGAATTACACAAAAAACACTGATGGAAACACCCACATTATGAAAAAATATCGCTAAAAACCTTTTACGTTCTCATGAGGTGTTTTTTTCACTCGTTTCGATATAGAAATATATCGCAAATGCGGTCCTGCATGGTCTTACAGCAGGAGGATTTAGAAGATTTACGTTCAGGTAATCTGCCATCTCTTTGTAATGTTTATCACTTTAAAAAAGCTGCTTAGAATAAACTTTATTGTCATTGCAACAAGTACAACAAAATTTAAAGTGCCATTTCAGTTGATGCCTTATTCATTAAAGGTGGCGTATGTAAGATTTTCAATATTTTCTAAATAAATTAATATAATAACTACAATCATAATTAGATAGTTTTTTTAAAACATGTACGCTCCAGTCTGTCCATATTTGATGCTTTATTAAATTACAAGTTTAATTAATGACAAATGACAAAAAGCACTTTTTTTTTTTTTTTACTGGTAGGCAAACATTTAAGAAGGGTCTTTGTCATTAATTAGATTTGTAATTTAATAACACATCAAATATGGACAGACTGGAACCTACATGTTTAAAAAAAAACTATCTAATTATGATTGTAGTTATTATATTAGTTAATTTATTTAGAAAATATTGAAAATCTTACATACTCCACCTTTAAATAAAACATAATATAAAAAGATAAAGATAAATAAAATTCATAAACAACGCAACAGTGTACCGTCTGCTGCCCCAGCTCAATCCTCTACGATTGGCAGTATTTAAAATGATGACTGCCGTTGGGTAAAAACTGATCTTAAATCTTTTTGTCTTCGTCTTAAATGATCTATACCTTCTACCTGAAGGTAATAGTTCAAGCAGCGAGTGTCCAGGGTGCGAAAAGTCCCTGCTGATGTTTTGGGCCTTTTTGAGACAGCGTGAGCTGTGAAGGTCTGCAAGACTGAGGAGATCAACCATCTGCAAAGTTTCTTTTTTACAACATGACATCAGGCAGTCGGCGCTGTGCTCTCTGAGGTCTAAACAGCGGCTTTTATTCGGCTCACAGGTGGGAATGTGATGGGAGTATAAATGCTTTGTTAATTAGAAAGAGTAAAAAAAAAAAAAAGCAAATTCAAATTAATTCTGTCACAAACAATAAAATAACTATTTGTTTGGCTGGAACACATATCAGTTTCTCCTGGCCAGAAAAAAAGTCACCTGTGCTTCATAAATAGAGGACAAATTAATAAAAAAGATGTTTTAATTCAGAATGTTAAGTGTGGTGCCATTTGTCAGCCAGAGTTAATGATGTGTTCATAATGGGAGTAGGGAGGAGAAGCTGGGGACACGGGGAAATGAAAAGGGAAGTGAGTGAAAGGAAAACAGAGGGAAGGGTGAGTAAAGAAGAGAGGTGAGACGAGTAAGAAACCAATGAGATTAAACAAAAGCAGAGTAATCGAGAAACAGACAAAAAGAAGCTGCAAAAACAGGATCTTCATTCAGGTTCTGTCAGATTCTGGTTTCATCCTGTTCATTAAAGCCCGTCTGATTGTTCTAAAAATGAACCAACCAGTCTGAAGACGTCACGCATCATTAAGTCTCTGATTACATCAACAGTAAGATTACAGCTACAACTATTAAATCAGGCAGAAATCATGACATGTGCTGTCAACAGTTATTAAAGACCAAAGAAAAGAAAGACAGTGATCTTCTCTCTGTTGTCGCAGTGAGAAAGAAACCAAATGTGAGCGTGAAAGGAGGAAGAGGAGGAAGAGAAGATGAAGGATTTGAAGCAATGTACTACCAAAAAATAAAGACAAGAGTATCAAAGGCAAAACAAGCCCCAAAGTGCGGTAGACAATTAGTCGCCATGAATTCCAGACGTCTGGAAGTGTCTTTTATTTCTGCGGCATGAAATGAGACCAAGAACATGGATTACTGTGAGCCAACACCAGCTCGCTAATTAAGCAGCACAGAGCACGCTCTGGAGTGCTTTTCTCCCATGCCATCTTTGTTTCTGGGAGGCTTTGGAAACAAATGTGCAACATGGTCTCTGCAGCTTGTTATTCAAGAGAGAGAACTCATTCATGAAGCAGCGAGGAGGAAAAAACACAAGAAAGTTTCAGAAAACAACACTGGATTAAGCTCTTTTTTATTCCCTGCTCCCTCAACTAAACATCGTTTTAAGTTTTGTCTTCTTAGAAATTTGGCTGCAAGACCGAAGCACTGCAGAAACACTGAGAAGCAGTGTGGTGTTACAGCAGGGGGACGGTTTTACATTTCCCAACGACCAACTCAGTCCTCTGTGGTAAAAATGATGCAGGATGATAATAAAGGAAGAAAACGTGGTCTAGCTAGGCTGACAGATATAAAACATCTAGTTCGGGGCAGTGCTTCATTGTCTGAAGCTGAAAAAGGGATTTGCCACAGAACAGGTGAGATGAAGTCATATAGATCACTGATGCAAGCTACTGGAGGTGTGTACTGGCAGGAATCCACATTGCAGAGGCAAGGACACAGAACTGCAACATACTGCGATATCATCAGTAAGACGGCATTACCAGTAAGACGGCGACTTGATAAAACACTAGAAGCTGCTGCGCGCCCGACAGAACGGAGGCGTCTGCATTTCACGACATAAAACATCCATTAACGATGAATAAAGAGATGAAAAGTGAGCAGTCAGAGCTGGATATGGTCATCTCCATCACTAGACAGTGGGTGCGTTTTCATCACACCTAGAATTACGCAAAAACTAAATATTACAATTAATAAAATGCGAAAAAAAAGTGAAATATTGCTAAAAAGTTTTTACGCTCTTATAAGGTGGTTTTTCAGATGTTATATCGCAAAAGTGTAGCGAAAACACTTTTTTTTTGCATATACGTGTCCCCGGACGTGACGTAGGGGGTCATGTGACCACTTTGTTTTTGGTAAAGATGGTGCGGTATGGAACAAAAAAAACAGCCAATTTCAGATTTTTAAAAAATAAAATGAGTCGCAGCAAATGTAAAAATCCAACGTAACGCTACGAGGCTACCTTGCATTAGCTGCGATTCTAGTAAAATCAGCCGGACAAGATTTGACGAGATCTGATGCTAATTCACTAAACACTGTTCAGTGGAAACACCTGCAAATTGTAGTTGTTTGTCAAGACACTTTTATTTTGCAAAAAATGTTACAGAAATGCAGCTAGCGATAAGTTTCACAGTCTAATCACATCTTCGGTTCCTCTCACATAATGTGTATTAAGCGGATAAAAACGTGGAAAAAGTTAGAAGTAATTTAACATCTTGTGGACTGGAGCTGTTAGTTAAAACGCTTAAAATTACACTTTAACTTCAGGTTTGTTCAGTTTGGTCTTTTCAACCGTTTGGAACAGAAATTAAATAAATGTCTGAAAATTACATTTAGAGTTGAGTTTACCAGATTAATGTCGGTCTTACTATACAAGTCAGTAGTCCACTAAAATCCATTTAAAGTGGAACTATTCTGTGCATTTCAGGCTAATTTATTTTTATTTCTGAGACCAGAAGGGCTGGGATTGATGGAGTTATTGTCACAAATGGCTTTATTTACTTCAGAGCGACCCTCTCCGTAGGCTGTCAGATCAGCCTGCGGGCAAAACGAGTGGATTGAGACTCTTCCGCATTAAGCCCCGCCTCCCGCCACTGCACTACATCGGGAGCGCGCACCGCACCTGCTTTCACCGTCATTGTAACATCTCATAAACAGAAGGATTAGGCTCATATGAACTCAATAAAAAAACAAACTACAATGTCAACACATAGCATCCAGCCCTACATGTTGGAACCTGAATCAGAGCCTGAAAACGAAGTGGAAAACAGCAACCCACAGCAACGAATGCAGCAGGATGTCTCTCTTTGGTAAACTCACCAGCCATCGTTGGAAATAACTTTATCCCACGTTTTCCACCCGCCTGATGTATTTGTACATGCCCTTGTTAACCAGTAGAAGGTAACCAATCACCCAACCTTATCCCCCGGGACGTCACAAGGATTTCCACGTAGAAAAAACTATGCGTTTTTCGTCGCCATGGAAACCGAACGGAGAGAGTGCTGGAACTCAAACTCAAACTCAAACATGCGTTTAGGTGATAAAAAACAGTGTCGTTCACATGTCTGATGAGGATTCAACACTGGAACACCGTAGAAAGCTCAGAAAACTCCAAATACCATCATAGCACCACTTTAAGTAAAAAATATGTTGCTTTTTGAGACGAATATAATGTGAATAATCAAGATTAATTCAAAATTATCGAAATAATCACAGGGTTTCTAATTAGTTAACACCCCACACTTCATATATGTGCTAATAGAAAACTAAAACTCAACACAATAAGAGCAATTAAAACAAATAAAATGAAGTAAAGAAATAGTGAGTGAAAGCAACAGAATAAAAATGCCTTTAAGATGAGTTTTAAGTGTTATGCTAATGCTAACAAATCACGCTAAGCTTTTCTACATGTTGACAGCTACAGATGTATCAGATGATGGTAAATATTCATCCTAAAAGTGTTTTATTTTACTTTTGGCCACCTTGAAAGATATTTAAAGATATGCACTATATGCCATTTTCATTCATTCTTCCCCAGTAATTCATGTTCTAACATACACATCATCATCATCATCATCATCATCAGTCCTGTTCTCACTAAGACACCAAAGCTATGTAGGCAGACCTTGCAGAAAGACTCACTTCATTAAAATTAGGCAGGTCTGAAAGGGTTAACTCACGCTGAGGCGGCGCTCTCCTCGCTAGTTAATATGTATTTTATCATATTCGCAGCGTTGATCATTAGCGGCGCTACAAGCCCAACGCTAATGGAGTCTGGATGTACGATTTCTCCTGCATTGTTCAGAGAGGCTTGGAAGCATCGAAGGTCAGAGGGGCTCAGAGTCTTGGTTATACTGTAATTCACATGGATGTGTGTGTGTGTGTGTGTGTGTGTGTGTGAGGGGGTGAGGAGGTGACAGTGTGTCAGAATGAGAAGTCTGTCACACAGGAACCAATAAATGGAAACTCTGATGGCTCAGACCACTAGAGACAAACACACACAGGACTTCAAAGGTGTCTAGCCTGCCACTGCCCACACTGTGTGTGTGTGTGTGTGTGCGTGTGTGTGTGTGCGTGTGTGTGTGTGTGTGTGTGTGTGTGTGTGGCTGAGTTGGAGCATTGATCCACAGAGGACAGGTTAGAAATGGTGGGATGGGATAAAGATGAATCCTTGGAAGAGGTGAGATAGTCAGAAACCATCCTGCTGATAAACACTGATAATGTGGACATTCACTCTAAAAAGACATTTTTAAGCTTCAAACATCAAAAAAATAAAATTGAAGCAAATATCTACCGATTCAAATTTTCTATCATCAAACTTTATCATATTGTTTTATTTCCAAATTACGAAGCTGAAAAAGAAGATAAAATTTAAATAACCTCAGGTGTTTTTAGAACAAGAGAATTCATTTTGACTTTTTTTTTAGACAGAAAATGTGCAACAACAACAACATCTACGGACTTTACAAAGACATGACTGTTCCAGCTGGCTGGAAATGATCCTGGATGAGTTTTTTTTCCCACCAACAATAACTGCTCACTGTGATCACAAAGAAAAATGACTCGCATCAAAAACAGTCAAAAGAAATATAAAATATGTCATGTTTTAAAAGGTTTCCAACATCTGGAGGTATATTTTAGGCCTCAACAGGCCTTCACGCATCCCAGCTGACCATTAAAACTAATGTGAAAATTAAGTACGTGGATCTGCAGACTCCGAGCCAGCAGGGATTGTATTTATCATGTGCAGATTTATTCCAAAGTGCTGAGAATTACTTAGGAAACTTAGGAATAAAAGCTATTTAACACATTTCTCATGTCTACGAATCCTTCCTCCTCCTCCAGATGTTTAAGAGACTTCAGAGGTGTCCTAGTAGTAGAGTAGTTAGGAGTTCCTGTGGAGGACGGCGCCGAGCCCAGAGAGGCATACGAGGACATTCCAGGAACAGAAGGACGTTCCAGCTTGGTTTGAAGGCGAGCACCGGATCAAACGGTGTCATTACAGACTTAAACAGGGGTGTCAGATAACCAGAGACAGAAATATACAAATAATCTCTAATAAAAGGAGTTAAATTAGATCTTTGATTCACTGCCAATGTGTCAGTTTAGTAAAAATTTAGTTTATTCTCCAAATGTAAACTCCTATGTTCTATTAACAATTCACTGAAACATTAAGATATTTCCATATGAGTGGGAAATCGGTTCCATTCAGCGGTCGGTCATCTCAACGTCATCTACAACTCCGTTTACGGCACCTCTTAACTTTGCTCCCTCAGAAACACTTTAGTCTTGCACTTCGCTAAAACTCTGAGACACTTGATAAGAAACTTAAACTTTTTTTTAGAATTTAACATCATTTAAATGTGCTACATAATTTTAGCTGCTTTGGTCATTAATACAAATGGAAATGAACTATCAGCTATTTCATGTCTAATCAATCAGAGGATCTTCAAATCGAACTGAATTCAGATCATGATTGAATTTGCTGGATTATGCAACCCCATCTGGCAGCATCTGCCAGAATATGCACCCACCATAGACTGTAAATAAAAGATGGGTGGAGCCTCCGTGACGTCACCCGTAGGTTTCTGAAGAGCTGAATTGAAGCTCGGTGGGCGGTTCCTACCATCACCATCTTGGTAGCCCGGAAAATACAAATATGGTCAAAGAGGTGGAGCTGAGAGGGGGGCTATAAGCGTCATGGTGGATGACTGACATTAAGCGAACTCCGAGCTTTCTGTAGCTAAGAGCTAACCAAGCTAACCCGGAGATAACGATAGCTAACCAGCTAATAGAGGTAAGCGGGCCAAAGCTAAGTCATGTTGCTACAAATCGCGGTTGTTCTACTTTCTTCTTACTTGAAGTGGGAGATCAGGTACCTGTCAATCAACAGAACACGCCCCTAAATATGCCAAAATTTCAACATAAATTACTTTTAAACGGGCGAATTAGAAAAAAGTTCACTCCCCCCACAGTTGTCATGAAGGTAAACCTGACCAAGAAACCTAAAATGGATTTTGGAACCAGACTGTGAACATGTTTATTCCTGCCGTAAACATGTTTATTCCTGCTGTAAACATGTTTATTTCTGCTGTGAAGTTGGTCTTTTTAACATGGGAGTCTATGGGGATTCACACTGTTTTGCAGCCCCTAGTGGATGAAGGGGGAACTGCAGTTTTATGCACTTTATGCACATAGGCTTCAATTTTAACCACCGGAGGCTGCCGCTTGGCACCTACCCAGGATATCTGTACCTGCTGGTCCCGTGGTTTCTGGGTGACGACATACAGACCATTGAAGCTTCACTGCTGCACTTATTTTCTGTCTCTAACATTTACATTTTCTTTTATGGTCCAGACTTATGTAAGTTCTTATGGGTAATAATGAAAACACGCCTTTTATAGGCAATGCCAACACCGGAGGAGAGAAGGACGAAGCGCCTTTTGCAAGGACACAACGACGGATGACTTGGAGAGGCAGTTTCGAACCTCCATCTTGTGAAAAGCCAGAAACTCTGACATAAATGCATACGACTATAAGCTGTAAAGAGTAAGAATGAGGAGACTAAAAGGTCACAGTCTTGGCTTAAAATGGAGTGATGGTTCCTGCAGTCACACTACTGTATGAGATCTGTGTGTCTGTGTGTGTGTGTGTGTGTGTGTGTGTGTGTGTGTGCGTGTGTGGGCCTGCGTGCGGTCGATAACACATGACCTGACAAAGCCATATAGCGCTGTGACTAACAACAGAGACAGGTGGAGGAGGTAGATGAGAGCGCTGTATGGTGAGACAGCAGGAGAAAAGGCTAAAGAGGAAAAAGGTAGGAGAAGCAGAGATGTGAGAGCAATTTTGATAACAAATGACCTGCCACAGAGTCCATATACTTGTGGCAAGAACTGTTGGAGGGAGAGAACTTGGCTATTATCACTTCAAAGCCTCACCGGGGAGTTGGAAAGTTCCCTTCGACTTGTGCGAGGCAGATCAGTGTTTCTTTTACAGGCATTGGGTGATGGAGACTGCAAGTTTGCACACTCTTATTTCACCTATGTGACACATTAATGACTCAAAACCAAATCTGCTTCAACATCCCAAAACACACATTTGTTTTGACAGAAAACATCTGTTTTCAGTGTGCCGGCTTCACATTGAGTGAGACTTCATGATGAGCCGAGTGGCGATCTTCAAGTCAAGTTTAAACGACATGGTGAGTTAATGAACCGGTGCTTTGAGTCTGTGTTGTGGTGGCTTCAAATCCCACTTCTGACACCAGATGTTGGTAAAACACCCCCAAAGTAGGATGGAAAAGAGCTTTTTCTTCTTAGAAATCACAGATTAGCAGAGGTTTACTAGACAGATTGGATGACTTGTGATTTCCCTCATTTTTCATCACTTATTTGTTTTTATTACGTGATTTACAACAGTAATAACAGATTTCTATCAGAACTAACTGATCTTAGCACCTTTCTTTTGTTTAACACCAAACTTTATTCCTTCCATGGCTCCATGATGGAACCAGCCCCTCCACTTTAAATCAAATCAAAGTACCTTTCATACAAGAAGCAGCTCAAAGTGCTTTACATAAATTAAAACCACAATACAAATAGACACATCATCCTTCACACACACACACACACACACACACACACACACACACACACACACACACACTGACACACCCCCAATCTCATGTTGCCTGATAAAGTTTCTATAGTAATCTTCTGTCTTTTTAACCGACAATAATAATAGAAGTAAAAGAATAAACATAACATCTGTACATCTGGCTTGGCAGACTGAGGAAATGATATCCTGGAGATCCTTTCCCACCAGGGACCAGCCCACCCATAACCATAGGGTGTGTCACCCCCTGGACCGGCCACGACTCAGGGTTGGCCCCGATCCGTACGACAGCCAAACGGCTGCAATGCAAGGGCCACCTGTCAGAGGCCATCCCCATGGCAACGACCCGGCAAACTGAATAATCAAGGCCCCCAGCATAGTGGATCCCCAAACACTGGAATAACAAGATCAAACAAGACTAAGACCTACAAGGAACCAGCTAAGAACACAAAATAAATAAATACATAATAAAAGTAAGCATGAGAATAAAATATTTGAGAAATAAAATGATAACATCAGATAAAAATAAACAGGTAAAATAGAACAACAACAACAAATAAATAATCCTTACAGACACTAAAAACCAGAAAAGATCATCTAAAAGCAAAACTAAAAAGTTCTTGAGCCTCTTTTTAAAAACATCAATAGTCTCTGCAGCCCTGAGGTTCTCCGGCAGGCTGTTCCACAGACGGGAATCATAATGGTGAAAAGAGGCCTCACTATAGGTTTTGGTTCTTACTTTAGGGACATGTAAAAGGCCAGTACTAGAAGACCCCAGGGTCCGCGAGGGCTCATATCTTAAAAGGATGTCAAATAAATAAGAAGGCTCAAGACCATTAAGACATTTAAAAATCACTAAAAGAAACTTAAAATCAACCCTGAAACATATCAGAGATGCTACCGTGAGAGAACATCAGTACTTGAAGCTTTCATGACCACAACAGGGTGTTTATTTAAAGCGTTATTTGAGCTCTTGCTGACGACGACAGGACGCTTCTGCTCCACGTCGCACCTCAAACTGCACAAACACCAAATGATGCGACCGTGTGGAAACAAATGAGCCACGTTTGGATGCAGTTCACAGGTTTACAATGTGGCAAATACAACTTTGAAATGGAAAAGCTTTTCATTAAAGTTTCATAACACTGAAATCCATTTCACTCTAACATCTTAATGCCACAGCAGAATGCAAGCAAGTGAATTATGTATGCAGGTGTAAATTGCATCAATGCATATTATTCGTTGTTTGGCTATTTCACATCTTTACCCCGTTTGAGAGGTGAAGTTTGACCCAAAGCGAGCATCATGAGCTGTGGGGAACGCACTGCTCCCATGCATTCTCACATGTAATGATGAGTTATTGCATTTCCATATTTGTGTTTTTCTATCTAATTTGCCTTCGCTTAGTTCCTGAAGCAGTGCTAATGACTCGCACTAAAGCTGTGAAATTAGATGTGTGTGATTACTCCTTCGACAGTGAGAAAAATATCTTAAGGAAAACTAAATGCGTAATTTCAAGGACTTTTGAATTGACAGCTCCGTTAGAGCATTATGATGGTGTAAATTTGTTTCTGCAACATGACTGAATAATAAAAAAAAGAAATGCAACAATGACTTTGCCTGCACTAGTAGGCAAAGTCCAGTTAGATGCTTCCTCCCTCTGATAGGAGAGAAAGAATTTATAAACGAATCTGAACATTTTATTACTCATATTTCTGTATTTTCTAACATTAATAAATGCTTGCTTTCACATTATCCCTCAAGCTTGGAAATGAAGAAATTCACCATAAACAGGGCCTCAGTAATCTCTTACACAGTTCCTATCTTGCTGCTAGAAGAAAACATTGTCTCCTCCAGCATCATCCCTGACTGCCCAAGAAATCCCCATCCTGGCCAGCTGCAGCCGTCCCAGTGGTGACGCTTCAAAAACTGCTGTGGGGTCACATCGCCAGTTTGCTTCCAGGATGGACAGACAGCCTCCATGCTGCATTGTTCCATCTGGAGGAGCTGCGCTTTGAGTGGACTACAGTCTTGCGTTTAACACAAGCGGTAACCTTTGGCGGTTAAAAGTGAAGTCGAAGCTGAAGTGCATAAAACTGCAGTTCCCTCTTCCTCCACCTGCCAGTTAAACATGGAGACCAAACTATGGCTGTTTTGGGTTTTTATTGTGTCTTATGCAAGTATACTGCAGAAATCCACTGCAACAATGGACGCAGTGTGAAGACCAGACGAGGCAGAGGACCCTTAATGCCATCGCTATGGATTTACCCACAATGCAATGCTACGCCACATGCAGGAAGTGACTTTTTTTGTAGTCCGCTTCCTGTATTTGGTCCGCTTGAAACGGACTGAGACCTGCGTTTGCTTCATTGGTCAGTCAGAATTTGTTTGGCACATTCCCCAAACAAAGCGCACTTTCCGAGCAAACAGATGTGGATGTGCCTTCGGAATGCCAGTCATGGCTACGTCCTGCTTTTTCACCCTCTTTAACATGTTCATGCATCAATAAAAGGTGCTATCCATACATTACATACCTTAAAACGGTTCAACCACCACATGAAGGTTATTTCAGATGAAGGAAAATAGATTTAGTCTTACATCCCAGGATCAAACTCATTAAAATTATGATTCCAACATCCACTTTAAGTGTCACATTTTCTACAGATTTAAGACTCAAGCTGAGTATCATTAATTTTCTCCGTCTGACCTTGGTTCAATAAAAACACCAGGTCTCTTTTCTGGACTATAATGAGAACCATAAGACCAAAGTTATTAAAGAAATATTGCACAGAAACTTGGACTCATGGGGCCAGAAAAGATGAGCATTTTAGCGAGGTTGTAGCCTATTTCCAATTATATGTAAAGTTTAGTTAGTGCTCTGGAAAGACAAATTAACCACGACTTTTCTCTTCCTCTCTCCTTCGATGCCTCCTTCTGAAGGCTTTGACCAGAACATGCCATGAAACATCTGCACCCCTCCTCCACCGGAGCACCTTGCTCTCCATCCAGTCGTGGACCAGTCCCGCCAGTTTCCTCGCAAAAGCTTCTTGCAGGTGTTCTTCCTGTGAGACTGCCTGCTCCAGCATTACACCCTGACTGGTGCTCCGACAAGAACACTAGCTACATCTATACGGACCACCTTTAACCCAGTCAAACGTCCAATCAGAACCCAGTCCAGAACTTTCAGTTGGACTTTACGTGACGCAACGAGTTTTCAGGAAAAAGTTCAGCAGACATGACCGACAGAAGACAGAAGACAGACTTCTTTTTTTGTTTGTTGGAAACTGAATGAGTTCAGGATTAAGGAAGATTTCAACAGCCAAAAGGTTGGAAATTAAAAGAACGGGATGAAATGTGTCCATCAGGTAAAGCATCTCGTGGTTTAATGTTACGGTGGTTTATCTTAGACCAGCATTCCCTGGTAAAAGGTTCTTAATCTCAATGGGATTTTTCTTTCTGGTTAAATAAATGACACTAAAATGCAAAGGATAGGATCACATCACAGAGTTTCTATGTGAAGACGTCAGATGTCGTGCAGCTCATGTTGACGCGGGGTGGTGGCAGCGCCGCGGTAGGCAAACTTCAGCCGCCAGTCGCTTGTGGAGGTTACAACAAAAGTGTAAAGTCGTATGTTCCCTCTTTTAAACAGCATTTGTTCATTTAAGGGCTAATTAAAATATGAGAAAAATGACTTTCCTTAACAATATACAAGTTATGGAATTGTCAAATTCCGACACGACAGAGATTCTGAAATCTGCACTAATTTCCTCTGATTTTTCCAAGCAGTTTGATTATTTTTTATTAATCTTATTTATTTTTCCACTTTTTCACTTGTTTTCAGTCCCGTCCCATTTGTGTGTTAAGCTGCTTAACACAGACATATGAATCATACAGGCCACTTTGTTTAACCCCTTCATGCATCGTTGCCAAATAGTTTAAAAGCTTTTTTCCTGCATGTGCATGAATAAAGACTGTATTTTTTTAAAAATATACAACTTAAATGGATGTTAGTGAGTCATCCAATACTTTTCCACTCACTGCAGAATAAATAAATACTTGATATCATGTAATTACGAAAGTTTGCCTTTGTGATAAACAGGAAAAGAAAATGATTTAGTTTAAAGATTTACATAATTATATATTATTTTAGAAATAATTTACAGAATAAATGAATATAAATCATGATAAATTCTAAATATCACTAATAAAAGCAGTATCTTTGCATACGTCTGTAGAGGTAAAATACTGTATTTAAAAAGTGTTGCATTGTTTTTTATTAATTCATGCATGAAAGGGTCAAAAGACGAACTGCTGTGTCAGAAATCTTTCTTTGTCTGACTAAAACATCTTTTTCATCTCGGAGAAACAAACCGCAGACAAACAGTTGGACGGATATAAAGTGGTATTTGGAAATGACCAGACCTGAGAGATGCCTCCAGATAAAACCCTGCATGAGGCGACAGGTTTGGATCTGAGGTTTTCAGAATCACTAAGTCCGAGTTGTTTTAGCTTCTTTCTCTCTCTTGCACAACTAATCAGTGTGGCAACAGTTGGCCAGCATAATGCAGGAATAAATGAACACTTATATCTAAACATAAGCTAAAAAAAGACAGTGTTTAACTTTTTTTATTTTATTTTACAACCTAGGCAATATCTTTACATATAATAACCCCTTTATCAGGCAGACACAGAACCAGAAAACTGTTTTTAATTCTCCGTTCTCAATCAATTTCCGTATATCATCCGTGTTTGTGGCCGTTTTTGGTCGACCTCGACAAGCACGTTTGGTGTGTTGAGTCTTGTCAGAACAAAATAAGGCGTCAAACAACCAGAAAAGAGTTTTGGAAAGTCAGATCTCGTAACAAACTGGAGCTTCATAAATAATCCAAGACGACAATGTCTTTTAAACGTTTGTATTGTGACAATGACAAAGCAAACTGTTAATGCGCCATTCTCAGCCGACATCTTGTCACCTCAAATCCGTTTGAAATAAAACAGTGACCAAAGAAAACAACTCCAAAATTAAGACGTGAAACATTGAGATGAACATTTTCCAACAGATCTTCCAACCCATCTGCAGTTGAGCTGGACGGACGCCTGGATCTGTAGATCATGTGTTTCCTCTTGGCTGCTTGCGCTGGGTGCTGAACATGTCCGTTGCCATGTGGGTGACGGGGCTCGACGTTGCATGCTTAGAAGCCATTTCACAGGCCAGATTTTTACAGAACTGCTGAATGGTCAGCAACTACCTGCTCAGGTACGCCATCACATGCAAACAGCTTTAAGCTTTAAGGTTAACTTAGCATGTGAAACAATGATGATGATGACGAAGATTGAAGCCAATCTTCATCCAATCTTCATCAGCTTATCGTCCAAACCATGTCCTCCAGTCCACTGGCTTCTCAACCACTTCTGGCACCAAGTTCAGTTCCTCTTCCACCAGTCTGATGTGTAAAACACAACAACACACACCGTCTTTAAAGCTACGTGAAGAATTAGACTTTTTTCCATTTACATGTGTTCCAAGTTACTGTTCAACACATTTCCTGTGCTTTTCCACAGTGAAGGCTGGCTCAGAGCAGTGTGTGTGCACAGGGTGATGGGAAGCCATTACAGGGAAGAAATAGCTGCTCTAAGCGAGGACACAGAGATACACCGACAGTTCCAGATAAGGTCTGGGACAGGAGAGCTTGTCCAGTCTGCTTTATGCTTCCCCTGAATGGAGGTGTTACATGATGAGCGATGATCAGGCGCAGTCGCATACCAAACCAGATGCTTCGCAAAACAAATTAAAATCACTCAGATGGCAGAAGTGATGATGGCAGGACAGCAGGACAGTACAGAGATAAACTGGGATGATTGTAACCAGCAGGGACAGTCGTGGAGGAGGCGCTGGTAGATGTGGAGGTTCTGAATCATCAGGCTGATATTTACTTACCTTAAAATAGGGCTTCAAGGTTCACTCTATTGTTATTTGTATGTATATACCGAGCATAGCATGTAGACCCAGGACAGGGTCTACCCGGCTTGCCTGGGAACGCCCTGGGATCCAGAACGAGCAGGAAAATGTGGCTGAGGAGAGGGAAGGCTGGACGTGCCAGCATAGGCTGCTGCTCCTCGCAACACGACTTCGGATAAGCAGCAGAAATAGATGGGCTGCATGTAAACGTGAAAGGAACGAAGGACATACACTGTAAGTAGGGCTGGGTGATATATCTAATATACTGGAGATATCGTGGCTAGTCCCCTGTGCGATATAGAAAATGCCTATATTTGTCATATTGGAGTATCCTGTTGTCACGCAGGTGTTTTTAGCTGTGGGCGGGGTTTCCTCCCTCCTCCTCGACTCTGCACCGCTTTGCACAGAGAGTTAAAGCAAGCGCACCTCGTTACGTACATAACGTGAGCTACGTGCTACGTCATGAGAGGCAGCGTGGAGCCACTGTTGCCAACTTGCCGACTTTCTCGCTAAATCTGGCGACTTTTTTTGTGGAAAGCGACAAATCTAGCAGCTTTTACTGGAGTTATTGGAGACTTTCCTGGTGTTTTGGCGACTGACTTTAAAGCGCATATTGTAAAGTTATTGTCAGAAGGAGAGTCTCTCCCCGTCCTAAAGCACTCAGTCGCTCCGGCTGCAGCTGCAGCCAGTCAGAGGAGCAGAGAGGACACCTGCACGACTCCACCTACAGTCACAATGAACAGCCAAATCCGCCACTGATCCCGCTCTGGATTACAGAGTGGGACGTAAATTACAAAGTTTTTCACGTCACGCAAAAATAATTCATTATATTTGATTACATTCACAGCCTCTGTCACTTACTCACCTCATCCACTGTGTGTGACACAAGCATATTTATCTAGCTCCTCATGTCTCTAGAAAGTACAGAAAGGAGTGGGAATCAAACCCTGAATTAAAAACTGGCTGAAGCCGTTTATTGGAGACGATACGAGGACATTCTGCCTGGA
Organism: Telmatherina bonti; assembly: GCF_933228915.1. Taxonomy (NCBI): domain Eukaryota; kingdom Metazoa; phylum Chordata; class Actinopteri; order Atheriniformes; family Telmatherinidae; genus Telmatherina; species Telmatherina bonti. The sequence continues at coordinate 37,808,432 of NC_136629.1, forward strand.
TTATAAGACTGATTTCTACGCTAAACTCTGCGATTAAAAAAATACACGACAACTCAAAAACGTATCCATAAAGCAAAGCCTTATAATAGTTCACCATTTGAAAAGTCCCCCCTAGAGCACCTATTTTCATACGTTGCATTTATTACATCATGCAAAGGCACTTTATTTTGTTTTAAAATGACATGTTTCTGCCACTGCTTTAACTGTTCAATAAATACGGTTTTGATCAGTTTGCTTCATTACAATTTCATCCTTTTGGCATGAATGTTTAAAATCAGCATATCTTAATACAGTATGAACAATTATGTTTTAATGGAGACACAAAATCATCTTCCTGATGTGATTGTATGCACCAAAGCATTCATTCAAGGCTGAGGTAAATATCGAGATATATCGTATATCGTGACATGCCATAAAAATATCGGGATATTACTAAAAGGTCATATCGCCCAGCCCTAACTGGAAGATATCCTGAAAATAATCTACAATAATTTAGATCTGTAATAAAACAGTTGGTGTAAAGTATTCATGGAAGAACAACAAAATCAGAGTCATGAAGGACTCTTAGAAAGCCAGCTGTCTTTGCTAGAAGAAATGGGAATTTTATTTAGCTTAGGTACTAAATATTTTCACTTTTTTTGGGTGCTGATTCGATTTAAATTGCGATTTCTCAGTATTGCAGATTTTTATTTTGCTTTTTGAGGGTTTTGGCTGTTAGCTCTGCAGGATGGCGTCTTGCTAGGTGGCAGTAACGTTGGTCGTGTTACTGCCGTACGCCACATGTGCATTACAGAGTATATAAACAGCTTTCCACATGTCCAGCTCTGTTTTTCTGTTTATAGATAAAAATCCAAAATGTTTCCAGACTTTTGACTTAAAATGTGATGGTTGAGGATTTATTTTTGCACATTTCTGCAGGTTGTCCGTCTTCTGTTGACGTGCGATAAAACGTTGTGTTACTGGACAGTCGGATAGAAACATTTCGCCCCCTGGTGGAGAAAAGCAGTAACTTTTTCACCATCTGGCATCTAAACAGTTAAAACAGAAAAAAAAAAAACAAAAAAAAAAAAAACGATTTTCCCCCCCACCCCTACTAATGTAAATATATTCCATTTTAAGCAGGTAAAACGGTTCTACAACAGAATAAAGGCTACAAGAAGCGGTCCATGTCTACTCACACCAGTATATTTTCCTTTTCAATGACAAGTATCTACATGGCCTTCGTTCAGGATGAACGTTTGATTAAACCTTTCATTTAAAAAGAAAAGCCTGATAAATAAACTGATCATGTACAGAGTAAACTAACCTGAAGAGGCATAAACAGACTAATTGTATGGTTTATTGAAGGAAGTAAAGCAACCATTCAAACGGACGACCCTCAAACCTCGGTGTGATCAACAACCGAAACATGAGTCAGACTTCTCCTGACAGTAAAAGAGCTGTCGTGAAAAAACAATCACCTCTTCTCAGCCTTTGTGAGTTCTTAGTGTGGGTCGAGTGCTGACAGACTAACTGCAAGTGGACTTTTTTCCTCATCGCTTCACGTTGCCACCGTCCAGTCTTTCTATCGCCGTCTTCCTTCCTCGACCGTGTGTGAGGCCATTACAACGCCAGTTGGCCATCAAATGTGAAGATATGACGGTGAAAACAGAGCTGGATGTGATCTGGATCAGCAGTCGTCGTTCCTGCGACTACAGGAAGTTGCACGTTTTATTTAATTTAATTTTTCTTTTTTTTTTTTTTCATTTTGACATTTTTTATTCTCTTTTCTTTTTCATAATATATTGGCAAATCCAAAAAACAATAACAGAAAATATACTCCAAAGTTACAACAACTTATACACACCCATTGTAGTACAATTCATGTAAAAAAAGAAGAAAATTGGAGTTGGAAGAAGAATTAATCTTATAAACCCGACCCCATCCTCATTTCAAAGTAAACCAACTGGATGGCATCCTCTATGGCAAACACTGAGAACGAAACACAGGTATGAAATACTCTTTCTTTTTTTAAATCAGTTTTTTTGCATACAGTTTTAGAATATACTCTTTATATTTCAATTTAAATTGAGAAGGATTTGATCAACTTTTAAAATCACTTAAGTGTGTTCCATTGTTTTACACCAACCACTGAAATACTCGTTTGTTTAAGTGTAGTTCTTGTGAAAGGTTGTTTAAAAATCACAATTTTGTCTACATTTAAAATAAAAAGAATTTGCAGCCCCAGTGGTAACAAGAATTGTTTGGCTTTATACATGATTATTAATATTTTCCATACAACCATATCTTGCAGTTTTCACAATCCTGACTTCCAGAACAATTCCGTTGTATGCTCTTTAACCCTCTGGGGACCAAGGGTATTTTCGAGAAATAAACCTCGCTTGACTTTTTTTTTAGTTTAAATGCTAATAAACACCACCTTTCAATGCCATATCATAAACTGCTATGTAAATGAGGCTCCTTTGCTTGAAATAAAGAGTATTATAATTTGGAAGCATGACTAAAGGTACTGAAGGGGACTGAAGCACCGCAGCTTTCCGAAATCACTGTCAGCTGCACACACTGTATCTGTTACCAAGTTATACATCTGTTACAATGCCGTCGTGTCGTTTATGTTGAAATAAACTACTTGAGTAAAGCAAAAGTTTGTTTGAGCAATTACGCATGGTATGCGTGCGTAAAAGCTGTTGTTTTCATCATTTATCGGCCTTGTAAATACAGAAGGCAGCTATCCGACTGCTAATGACACCGATGCAGAGTGATTGACACTGTTTGGAGGCGTTTCCTGAGGCATCATCGGCTCTGATTGGACAAAAACACATCATGCGCCAAAGACAAAGGCTCTGATTGGAACACCTAGTTTGACACAACACTGTATCACCTATGAAAGGGCTACAGTGATGCCGGAACTACCGTCTGAAAGCCAGGAGTCTCCCGATTAATGTGTGGGGGGGTAAGTTTCTATCTTTTATGGTTCGACAGCTATGCTCGATTAAACAACATGGTCCCTGGCATCGCCGACGATGCCGGCGTCCCGAGAGTGTTAGGAGAAGTTTTATTCATCATTCTTATTGCTCTCTTTTGCAAAGTAATTAATGGCCTTAAATTAGTAGTGTAGGAATTACCCCATACCTCCAGACAACACATTAAATATGACAAAATAAAAGCACCATAAAGGATTCTCGATGCCTTATAATTTAACATGCTTATCTTTACTCAACATGGCAATATTCTAACAAATTTTCTTTTTAACAAATGCTTCATGTGATTTCCATTTTAATTTTTTATGAATAATAACTCCTAAAAACCTAAATTCAGACACCCTTTCAATATTAATTCCATTTATACTTAACGTAACATTTTCAGGGTATTTTTGATTTGTAAACAACATAAAATTAGTTTAACTTACATTTAAAGACAGCTTATTTTTAAAGGTTAATAAAAGAAAATTTCCCACTTTGTGTTCATCCGGCTGAAGGAATATAAATGTAACACTAATGATAGAGAAAAATCTGGAATAAATTAGATCCAAATTTAATTTCCATCAGCGTGTGAAGTGGACGGCGGAAATGCCGCCATGACCTCCACCTCTCTGATGATTATTAGCATCGGCGGCTAACGGAGCAAAGAATGGAGGAGCCAACGGCAATCCAGCAACGTGAGTCGAAATGTCAGGCCGACCAATTATACTGTCAGCACACACGGTGACAAGCGCGTCCACTGTGATTGTTTTAGTGTGGGAAGCACAGATGACACACACACACACACACCAGCCCAGAGCCTGATGAATAAGGCTCATATTGTCTCTGTGGCTCATTGCCCCGTCAGACCAAACAAGGAGCCCTCATTTCCCTGTGTTACACACACACACACACACACACCTGTACAGGGGAAATCTTAACTACACACACAACATAGTGACACATGTTGACAAAAAGAGACTTGCTGCTCTCCAAGCCTGTCAAACAAAACAAACTCTCACGCTGAGCCATTACATTAGTGGAGAGAGATGCAGCTTGGTTTAGTTGTGACACGACGATTAGTCAGTCGTCTACCCACAATGCACTGCAGTGGAGCAGGCAATTCCAGCTTCCAGGGGATTGGAGGTTATATGTGAGTGTTAAAAACAACAACAAATGGAGCATGTTTTATACACTTGCAGAGAAATGTTTGCAGAAATGTGGAATTTGCATGAAGGAAAACACACGTTTGTGTGTGTGTGTGTGTGTGTGTGTGGAAGCACGGTTAATGGCTGCGTGTGTTCACTCTGGAAGCTCAGTAAGAGGCTGAATGTCTAAAAAGTGGAACCAGCCCAGGCCAAGTCAAGTGAACCTGCTGTGAATGCAGGACTGAAAGAACAAGTCGTTCACTTCGATACCACTTCGTCCAGTTTGGGGTCAGGGGTCGGGGATGGGGGTCTGGGTTAGGGCTGCATAATTAATTGGGTTTTCATGGTGATCTCGATTTTGGTGTCCACAACTAAATAAACCTGATAGTCAATGATATTTACATTGAAAACGCTGCTGTGCTGTGTCTCTGATCACTCAGGTTGTCAACCAGCAGCCTGCCAACCACCAGGGGGCGAACAAGTGGTTAAGGCTTCATTAAGCTGCCTAAATACCAAGCGCACAAACGTTTTACCAGCAGCCAGTTAAAGGGGTGCTATTATGGTATTTGGAGTTTTCTGAGCTTTCTAGTGTTGAATCCTCATCAGACATGTGAACGGCACTGTTTTTTATCACCTAAACGCATGTTTAAGTTTGAGTTCGAGTTCCAGCACTCTCTCTGTTCGGTTTCCATGGCGATGAAAAACGCATCGTTTTAATGAGTTTTTTCTACTTGGAAATCCTTGTGACGTCCCGGGGGATAAGGTTCGGTGATTGGTTACCTTCTACATGTAGGGCTGTATGCTATGTGCTGACGTTAGGTCTGGGCAATTAATCGATTTAATCGATTAATTCGAATTTGTTGTTTATGACATTTTTATAAAAATCTGGATTTTTTTTTTTTTCCCCGCCAGCACCTTTTGGGCTTCCGTACCTTATAGTGACGTCAGCATGCTCCTGCTGGTTTCCCACAGAAACGCATAAACAACAACATGGCAGCTAGCAACTATCAACAAGTGCCCCCTCTGCGTTTCCATTACATTTTGTTGCAAAATAAAAACGATATTTGTACGTTTTGACAAACAACAGTTGTGATTTGCGGGTGTTTCCGTTGAACAATGATTAGCACATTAACATCATGTTTTCTTAATTGCGGTAATGCAAAGTGGGCACATAGCGTTATTTTATGCTTTTCTACTTGCTGCGAAGAATTTGCTTTGGATTTTCGTCGCTTTTCTCATTTTCATTTCTAAAACTTTGAAATTCGCTGTTGTTTATTCCACACCGCGCCATCTTTACCGAGAATTACCTGGTCACAACCCCCACGTCACGTCTGGGGACAGGTAAACGCAAAAAAAGTGTTTCCATTACACTTAAGCAATTTAGTTCTGTATTGAAATGTCTGACAAACCACCTCTTGAGATCGTAAAAACTTTTATAGCAGCAGTTTTTTTGGCGATATTTAGTTTTTGCAAAGTCTCTAGGTGTTATGGAAACGCAGGGTTTTCAGTGTGGGAGGGGGCACATGCCACAGGGGTCTGAAGCCAGATGCAGTCGACAGGCTCGTCTTTCTTGCCAAAAATGTTTAAATAAACAAAAAACAGCAAGAATGTAATAGTACATGTATGTTAGGAATATAGCTTTAATTACATTCAGGGATTTTTTGTAAATAGTATTTTGTATCAAAGAGGTCAATTTTCTCTAAACACATGTTAAGGGTAAAGAAACATTCATTTTTATTACCTCATTGCCAATGTGGAAAATTATTTTGGTTATTTAATGTCAAAATACTCTAAAAGGAATCACTATTTTTCTTCCAAGAGAAGGCATTTTTATTTATTTATCTATCAGTTTTTTATTTTAGAATAAAATTACACAAGTGAAGTGAGGCCTATTAAATGTATGATCAAAACTTAAAAACTATCTCAAAGTGGAAACGCACAAAGTGCCATCTCTTTTTACAATCTTGTTTAACAGCTTGTTTAGTTGCACTTTAAATTGAGGTAAACTTTTAGGCTGATCGCAATAAAAGCATTTTTGAAAAAGAATAATTTTTTTAATTTGAAACTTTTTTTTTTCTTCTTTACAGTAGAGGGAAAAAAAATCGATTAAAATCTGAAATCGGATTTGGTTTAAAAGAAATCAGAGATTTTTTTTTTTGGCCAAATGGCCCAGCCCTAGTTGACATTGTAGTTTGTTTTTTTATTGAGTTCATATGAGCCTAATCCTTCTGTTTATGAGATGTTACAATGACAGCGAAAGCAGGTGCGGTGCGCGCTCCCGATGTAGCGCAGTGGCAGGAGGCGGGGCTTAATGCGGAAGAGTCTCAATCCACTCGTTTTGCCCGCAGGCTGATCTGACAGCCTACGGAGAGGGTCGGTCTGAAGTAAATAAAGCCATTTGTGACAATAACTCCATCAATCCCAGCCCTTCTGGGCTCAGACATAAAAATAAATTAGCCTGAAATGCACAGAATAGTTCCACTTTAAGTATTGTTGGATTGGCTGGACATTTGAGGTGGGCGTGGTTAACATGGAAAAGCATAAAGCGGTAAGATGCTGCTTCCGCATTTCTCCTGTTGCAGGTAAAACGGGTTGTTTTGATAAAACAGCTGATCGAGGTGGTAAAAATACAAACATTTTTACAACATGTGGCATTAAAATACATGAACCCTGCCGCGTGCACGACCCGCCCTGCCGCGGATGAAGTTGCTCGTTAAAAATGCAATTACCAGCTTTATTGAACAAAAAGCGGACCGTCATTGATCCCTCCCAGCTTCAGACGAAGCTTCTGTTGGAGGATGGAACAAAACCCACACAAGTGGCTCAGGTAGTGCAGCTCATCCAGGATGGCACATCAATGCCAGCTGTGGCAAGAAGGTTTGCTGTGTCTGTCAGCGTAGTGTCCAGAGCATGGAGGCGCTACCAGGAGACAGGCCAGTACATCAGGAGACGTGGAGGAGGCCGTGGGAGGGCAACAACCCAGCAGCAGGACCGCTACCTCCTTCTTTGTGCAAGGAGGAACAGGAGCACTGCCAGAGCCCTGCAGAATGAGCTCCAGCAGGCCACAAATGTGGATGTGTCTGCTCCAACAGTCAGAAACAGACTCCATGAGGGTGGTATGAGGGCCCGACGTCCACAGGTGGGGGTTGTGCTTACAGCCCAACACCGTGCAGGACATTTGGCATTTGCCAGAGAACACCAAGATTGGTAAATTCTCCACTGGCGCCCTGAGCTCTTCACAGATGGAAGCAGGTTCACACTGAGCACATGTGACAGACGTGACAGAGTCTGGAGACGCCGTGGAGAACGTTCTGCTGCCTGCAACATCCTCCAGCAGGACCGGTTTGGCAGTGGGTCAGTAATGGTGTGGGGGCCTGTTCCCCCTGACTGCGGGGGACTCTGGTTGGGGACCTCCTTCGCCACTTCCTGGGCAGATGCATGGCTGGCTCCGGAGTGGGGGGGTTGGGGTCTGTGCCTGGGGGTGACTGTCGGTTACCCGGGTCTCTGGGTTCTCCTGGCCTGCCTCTAGCCGTAGGCGGGCGGGGTCACATTGGCACGATCTCTCTTCTCTGAACACGTTCCACTCTAAATGTTCTGCATGAATGTTCTGCATGTGTCAGTCACTGAGTCATCCAGCAAGTTTATTCATTAGCAGCAGGTAGCTCTATCTCTGTCTTTTTGATTTAACTTGCTAGTTTCTGGTCCTCCTGATTGTCAATGGTTTTGTTCTCCACAGGGACCATGAATCTAGAGTTGGCTTGTGTGGATGTATATATGTATGTATATATATGTTTATCTATGTATATATGTATATCTATGTATGTATGTATATATATACTGTATGTGCGAGTGTATATACATATATATGTAGGTGGGTATGTATGTGCATATGTGTATGCATTGATCTCTTTTTGTTTTTTATGTTCTCTTTTCTGTTCTCTTTCTGCCCCTTTCCTGTCCTTTCCGGTCCAGCAGCATAAACTCTGGAATACAAACTATTATCCAAAGCAAATAGAAAAATAAAATAAGAATCAAGAAAGGGGATCATTACATCTATAAAAGTTCCCCTTGGCAAAATAAATTTGCTCAGCAGAACATCCAGAACATCAGTCTGCTGCTTAAATGCTGGACAAGACAAAAAAAAAAAAAAAAAAAGTAATGGTGTGGGGGGGGGCATTTCTTTGGAGGGCCGCACAGCCCTCCATGTGCTCGCCAGAGGTAGCCTGACTGCCATTAGGTACCGAGATGAGATCCTCAGACCCCTTGTGGGACCATATGCTGGTGCGGTTGGCCCTGGGTTCCTCCTAATGCAAGACAATGCTAGACCTCATGTGGCTGGAGTGTGTCAGCAGTTCCTGCAACACCAAGGCGTTGATGTTATGGACCGGCCCGCCCGTTCTCCAGACCTGGATCCAGCTGAACACATCTGGGACATCACGTTTCGCTCCATCCACCAACGCCAAGTTGCACCACAGACTGTCCAGGAGTTGGCGGATGCTTTAGTCCAGGTCTGGGAGGAGATCCCTCAGGAGAACATCCACCGCCTCATCAGGAGCATGCCCAGGCATTGTAGGGAGGTCATACAGGCACGCGGAGGCCACACACACTACTGAGCCTCATGTTGACTTGTTTAAAGGACATTACATCAAAGCTGGATCAGCCTGTAGTGTGTTTTTCCACTTTCATTTGGAGTAGAACTCCAAATCCAGACCTCCATGGGTTGATATGTTTGATTTTCATTGATGATTTTTGTGTGATTTTGTTGTCAGCACATTCAACTAGAACAAAGAATTAATAAAAATATTTAATTCACTCAGATCTACAACGTGTTACTTTAGTGTTGCCTTTATTTTTTTAAGCTGTACGTATACAAATCATTCAGAATTGGCTCCTACACACTCGTTGCAGGACAATGTGGAGATCAGGTCATAATTTACATCAAGATTTTAAAAAAATGCTATAAATTCTTTATTATTTTATTGGCATGTTGCTTGTTCTATTAAAACTAAGATAAAAAGTCACAGCAGGTATTTTTTAGTTGCATTAATGTTGTTGCCTCTACATCCCACATTTCCACATGCCGTCTTGTTTTACTTCCACACTACGCTGATGCACCGACCTAATGGTACCCAGACTATGTATAAAGCACAAACAGTACCGAGAAATGAGTAAATGGTGTCCCAAACTGCACACCAAGTAACAGCCTAAAGTCTAATGGCTGTCTATAAATGTCACCGAGGACGTGTCTATATTCATGGAGGCAGTTATCAGCTTTTAGATGTGCTTCTGCCTCACACACACTCTGCTCCTCTCTGCCGCCGCAAAAGTGGTGTGATGTGTCCATATTGATACCCACCTGTTAGCAGCCATTTCAGTCGCCTCTTTCTGATGAAATATGGATGCAGACCTCCCCGTTTCCAACCTTTCTTCTCTGGAAGCGTCCCTTATCCCCATGTATTGACACTCCCAGTTGGTATGGATGTCCTCTTCCTCTGAATGTGTGTAAAGTTTCTGTGTGATGAAATATGAATGCATGTCCTTTCTCTTTCTGTCCCTTTTCTTTTCACCACTTACCAGTTGTTTTAGCCATGTGTCATTCTGATTAAATATGCATACGTGTCCCCTCTCTTCCCACCATTTTCAGGCATCGTGGTGAAATATAAATATCTGTCCTCTCTGCGGATGCGAAAGCTGCTTTGCATCCATTACAGGGGAGATTACTAAGTGCTTGTTATCATGAGTGTGTTGACCTATGAAGTGTTGAAGCGACAGCTGTGGATCATTGGAGAAGGCGATTCAGGAATATCAGGATGTCTAAAAGCCAAAGAAGCAGCCAGAATGTGTGTCTGGTTATGAGTAAAGTTTGCTGCAGAGGTCTTTTCCTTGTTCGACTCATCCTAACTGCACAGCAAAAGTACTAAAACCAAGTTTTTTTTCCTTAAATTTTTGCAATAAAAAGGAACAAAAATCTCTACAGAATCTAAATTTTATCTAGAAAGAAAGACTGGTCCCTTTGTCCATGAACATACAGCATCACTGATTGGTGAAGCTAATAATATGCTCATCAACGGGGGGAAAATTACACCAGAGTGCAGAAGTTAAACAGTTTATCTGTCCTCAATGTGCTCTGATGAGCCGCTCACACCAGCCTGTTTCAAACACACCCCAATCATGGTAATCGAACCAAAAGAATGACGCCATAAATGGACTGGAGCAGCGCATCATCCACCAATTCAATTCAATTCAATTCAACTTTATTTATATAGCGTCAAATCACGGCAATGCCATCTCAAGACGCTTTACAGACAGAGGGGAAAACATAATGAAGGCCAATTCATAACAGCCTATATAAGGAAACCAACAGATTGAGTTGAGTCCAACTCAATCTCCCATCCTGAGCAAGCACACTGGCAACAGTGGGAAGGAAAAAACTCCCTTTTAACAGGAAGGAAACCTCCGGCAGAACCCGGCTCAGGACAGGCAGCCATCTGCCTCTGCTGTGTGGGGGGAAGAGGACAGAAAGACAACAGACAACAGGAACTGCTACTCCCGGCCAGGGAGACCTGCTGAGACAGGAGACATACATGTTAATGATGCAACACTGTTATGGGGGGGGGGGGGTAAAAGAAAGAGATAAAGAGAAAAAGAAAGAAGCTCAGTGTATCAGGAAATGTCCCTCAGCAGTCTAAACCTATAACAGCATAACTAAGGGATGCTAACCATCCCTAGCTATAGGACTTATCAAAAAGATAAGTCTTCAGCCTAGTCTTAAAGGTGGGGAGGGTGTCTGCTTCCCTAACACTAACTGGGAGCTTATTCCATAAGAGAGGGGCCTGATAACCAAAGGCTCTGCCTCCTGCTCGGCTCTTTGAGACTCTAGGAACCACAAGTAAGCCTGCAGTCTGCGAACGAAGTACTCTGCTTGGTATATAAGGAACAATGAGGTCTTTGATATATAGTGGTGCCTGGTTGTGGAGGGCTTTATATGTAAGGAGAAGGATTTTAAATTCTATTCTAGATTCAACAGGCAGCCAATGAAGAGAGGCTAAAACTGGAGAAATATGATCTCTCATGCTGGTTCTGGTCAGGACTCTGGCTGCAGAATTCTGGATCAGCTGAAGGCTTTTCAGGGCATATTTAGGACAGCCCAGTAATAGAGAGTTACAGTAATCTAGTCTCGAAGTAACAAAAGCGTGAACCAGTTTTTCTGCATCACTCTGAGACAGAATGTCCCTAATTTTGGCTATATTACGTAAATGAAAGAAGGCTGTTTTAGTAACCTGCTTAATATGTGGGCCAAAGGACAGGTCAGGGTCAAATATTACTCCAAGGTTTCTCACTGTAGCACTGGAAGCTAAAGTAATGCCATCCAGGTTCATTACAAAACCGGAAAATTTAGCTCTGAGTTTTTCAGATCCAACGAGAATTACTTCAGTCTTATCTGAGTTTAAGAGGAGAAAATTTCTAGACATCCAAGTCTTTATGTCTATGAGACAATTTTGTAGCCTATTGGGCTGATTTGTTTCATCTGGTTTAAAGGATAAGTATAGTTGAGTATCATCTGCATAACAATGAAAGTTTATTCCATGCTGTCTAATAATTTTGCCTAAAGGGAGCATATATAGCGTGAAGAGTATTGGTCCAAGTACAGAACCTTGAGGAACTCCATGACTTACTGTAGTTTGGGAGGAGGACTTGTCATTTACATGAACAAACTGAAGTCTATCAGATAAATATGATTTAAACCAGCTTAACGCTGTACCTGTAATTCCAATCTTTGTAACAGAATGTTATGATCGACTGTATCAAATGCAGCACTAAGATCAAGCAAGATAAGTACGGACACAAGTCCTTTGTCTGAGGCCATAAGAAGGTCATTAGTAACTTTCACCAATGCCGTCTCAGTACTATGATGAGCTCTAAATCCTGACTGAAACTCCTCGCATAAATTATTTCTGCTCAGGTGGGCATGTAGCTGAGCTGAAACTATTTTCTCCAGAATTTTGGACATAAACGGGAGGTTAGATATAGGTCTATAATTTGCTATCACCTCTGGATCCAGAGATTGCTTTTTAAGTAAAGGCTTGATTACAGCAGTTTTAAATGATTGTGGTACATATCCTGTCACTAAAGACATATTGATAAGATTTAGTAGTGATGTATTAATTAAAGGGAAAATGTCCTTAAAGAGGCTCGTTGGGAGAGGGTCTAAGATACAGGTGGATGGTTTAGATGAAGCTATTATTTTAGTTAATTCAGAGGGTTGGACAGGACAGAAACTATTTAGACACAAGTCAGATCCTGGTTCTAAGGATGCTTCGGAGACCACAACAGGCTCAACATTATAGGTAGAAGGAAGAGTATTGTCAATTTGATCTCTAATAGTGTCAATTTTATTCCTGACCAGCAGACTCGTGACTTTCAAGGCTTGTGACGTCGTGGAGCAGGTTTCTGAGGTTTCTCGCTTCGCGATGCTCCAACAACATTCATACCCCAGCAATGATCCAGCTCCCTACGTTACGTCACGCTGCCGTGGTTGTTGTCATGTTTTACATGTGTAACATGTAGCGCTGCAGCTAACGACTATTTTAATAGTCGAGTAGTCGGATCATTTTTTGTTTTTTTAATCTAACGTGAGGTTGCTTTAATTATGTGGCAAATGATAAACAGAAGATAGATGGGTATTTCAATAAAAAATCTCTTTTAATCAACTTTGCTGCTGAAAGGCGAGTTTACAAAAAGTAAACAAAAATGTTTGTATTATAAAACCATCTGACAGGAACGGCGCTCTGTCAGTATAGATATAAATCCATAAATAAATAAATCAATCTCTGTCCATTTTATAAGAAGAAATCTTTTTTAAATAATAAATAGATAATAAAATCAAGTAAACACTTGTCTTTTACAGTAAACCAAGGGCAGGCCCATTAGCAGCAGTAAAACAGTAAATAAAACTTGTTTTGTGAAGACTGACTCTGAGGGCAGTCGCCTGTTGCAGGGTCTGCTTCCTCTGCAGAAAGGCTCCATGGTGGCTCTCTTCTTCAGACTGCATGTGTTTCATTTAAAATATTTTAGTCAGTCACTCAGTCAGACAATACGTTTAATTTTTGATATCTCTGTCTGCTAGTGCGTAGAAAGTAATAGATGAATCAGACTTTGTTTCATTTAAAGGCCCGACATGCTTCCTCTTTAAATGCTCCTACATCACCGACATGCTGCCATGATGAGCAACGTCTGCTTTGCAAACTTGCAGGAGATCTTTTTGTTTCCTTTATCCAGGCTTAAATGTTCCCAAACTTGAGATGTTTTGGTACGTGTTGTTGCACACGCCGGCCTGTGTACCTTAGCACACAGCAGACTGCACATGCGTGGGACTCAGCAGAGATTATAATGAAGTGAGATGCCTCACTCCGTTGAAAAAAACGAGTCTGGCGACAATAGAATTCATTGTCAATTTTTGTCGACGAATCATTGCAGCCCTAGTAACATGTCAAAGCTGAAACATGCTTGAACTCTTCTGTGGGACACGTTTTAATTTGTAGTTAAAGGAAACAACTAATGTACGGCCAGCCGCCGACCCAGGCGGAATAAAAGGGACAAGGCTGCAACATTTCTGGAAAATTCAAGCGCCGATACGTTCCGCTAACGTTCTCACACGTTTTATTTTCTCACATTCTTTCCAAGCTGCAGTTTGGGGGGGATGATACATAATAAATACAACTTTGCCCATGTGGTTTCTTATCACAACTGATCCACACGGCAGACGCTCAGAGGTCCTTGCAGCTGATTTTTGAAGCCATCAAAGCTTCGGATGACGATGCAGAGGAAGTTTCCCCATATGAAGGATTACTTCACTGAAAATGAGTCTGAGAGGAACTGAAGAGATTAAAACTCATCAGCTGCTCCAAAAACCAAAACAAACCAATGACCCGCCCACTAGAACGCAGCTCCAGGACCAGAACAAGCACATCGGCAGCCAGGAAGTTAAAATGTAAAAAAAAAAGTTTGGGAAATGATCGGCACATGGAAGAGGGGTGACGGTGGGATGGAGACGCAGCTGGAACCAGTATGGATGGCAGGTACTCATGGATGAGAAACATTAAATCATCTGAGCTGTTATTCAGATTATTATTCTGGATCATTTAGAAGGAAGCTCGTCATGGGACAGGGGCGGAAGATGGACGAAGACATTTACAGGTCTACGTTGGGGTTCTTATCCTGCTGGCGATTTCAGGTCCAAACGGGGAACTCCACAGAACCTGTTAGGGATGAAGAACCCGACAGAGAACGTGTCTTTCTGTGTGAAGCAGGTGCAGCATGTCGGACATGTCTGGTGGAAAATACTGCAAGTAAAACTTCTGATCTTTTCATTATTTTAGTTTGTAGCCAGAAGCAACAAAACGAAGCGCTGCCATGTTTTAACCAGCTGGAGATGCACGCAGAAGCACGTGGAACAAAGTAAACTCCTCGTGTTGAAAAGAAAGCTCTTTTTGTTCAGAGGATTTTTAGTTAAATAAAACTGAACTTAAATTTTTGCTTCATTCCTAAATTTGTACAATTTCTAACTTTTTTTTTTACATTTTCATTTAAACAAGCAGCACTTGTATTGAAAAATGTGATTTATGAAAAGGTAAAGAGCAAATATTTACCATGTATGTTTATGTTTGTAATTGGTCCACCAGAGCCATGAACACCAGCTGAGGAACAAAAATATCATTTAAACTAATTTCTGACAACTTTTCATATATATTTTTATATCAACTTACTTCAGAAAAAATCCACCAAACTGATTTCATGATGTGCTCACATGTGTGCAAACGCATTACTCTGCTTGTTTACAGGATACGTCTCCATATCTGTGTGATGCAGTGATGTTGATAAGTTTTGTTGGTAGCGAGGCCCCGCAGGTGACGGTTCGAGTCGATCTCTGGAAAAGTTCACATCGTGGAAGCAGAAAATACTCAGCAACAACCTGCTGACCAGAAACAGCTTCCATCACAGTCTTTGGCTGCATTTTAACGTTCTCCTTTTCCTGTTTACTCCAGGATCTCGTCGGAAGCGGGACGCATGTGCAGACGCCGCCTGAGCACAACAAAACGGGTATTTCCAAAGTACTTTTCATCCAAGCACAACTTCTAAACGTTAAAACATCGACGTGAATGAGGAACAGAAATGCGAGTTTACTTACTATTAAGTTTGAATCTGATAGTTGAAAGGAGACGTAAGCGACTGGCTAAGCTAGCATGTTACGATGCTGTGTGTACAGCGATCATGTCTGGAGGGTTGACAGCGCGTATCGGCTGAAGTTTCTTTACTGGGATTTTAAACAAGCCGTTCAGTAGGGGTGGGAAAATCAAATCGAAAAATCAAAAATAGGGATTTTTTTTTTCTTCAAATTATACTATCAAATGTGTCATTTTTATTGTTTTTATTGATCTTTTTACTTGTCTTCTTGGGCATTGTAGCAGCAGAATTATGATCTGGCTGCTTGGTTGTTTTTTCCTCATTGAAATTAAGGAAAAATGACAAACAAAAATAAGTTTTATACATTTTTGTTTTGTTTTTAATCTACAATATCGAAGAATTGTGAGAATCGTAATTTAAATCTAATCAGCATCCAAAAACATCGGAATCGAATCAAATCGGGACAAAAGCATATCGTCACAGCCCTACCGTTCAGATGGGAGTCCTTTATTCCATGGATAAATAAACAAGTTTATTGCATCCTGTGAGATTTTAAAGCATCATGGATGCATATTTAGTATAGGTGGGAAAATCCATAAAAAAAAATTTAAAAAAATCCAATATCAGGATTTTTTGCTTCACAATTTTAAAATAGATTTTTTTCTTTAAAAAAAAAAAAAAAAAAAAAGAAAAATCAATTTTTTTATTGGAAGAAAAATAAAATTAATCCATAATAATATGTGTTACTTTTTATTGTTTTTTTTAAATTGATCTTTTTACTTGTTTACTTGTTCTTAAATAAAGAGAAAAAAAAAGTTTTGTACTTTATTTAGTTTGTTTTTAATCTAGAAAACCAGCAATATAGAGGAATCATGAGAATCGCAATTTAAATCGAATCGGCACCCAAAAAAAATCAGAATCGCATCGGGGTAAAAACATATCGTCACAGCCCTAATATTTAGCAACATCACTGTTATGTTAAGTTTAAAAGACGTTAAAACTACAGTAAAACGGTGCGAAGAAGAGTCCGGAAAATCTGTTTCCAAAGTTTGTGTCATGGACTCATCCATTAGCCCACACGGACCACCGAAGTCTGCTGACATCTACGGTCTTCGTGTTGGCGAACACGGCATGGAGAGGTTGAAGAAAACCCTCTAAACTGGGACAGAAAGGAGTATAAAAAGGGCCACTCTTGTGCCATCTGCCAATCTGAAGTGTCAGCAGTTTTCTCCGAGTGGCGTCGTTTGTCATTTCTAACCATCTGAAAGAACAGCAGAGATGGCTGCAGCAGCGATGTATTATTAAGTGACTTTGTGTTTTTGCCATAATGGAACAAAGTAGAAAAGTGTTGCCTCTTTCATGCCTCTATATCTAGATCTCTGTCACTTGTGCTCAAACATGTCAGGCGCTCCTGTAAGTAAATCGCTGCAACACACTTGTACAAAAAGCCTCAGGGCTTCAACAAGTGATGAACTCATAAAAGAAAAGAGAGTCTTGGGGAATAGCTCTTCACTTTCCACTACAGCCCTGATAGCGCACACCGTCTGATGGTTTTCTGCAGAAATCAGCACAATGAACTAATCCATTAGCCGGCGGTACCGAGACGGAGAAACAGAGGTGAACTCTGCTGCCACGTCGAAAACTTTCCTCTCTCCTCTAATCGTCTCTTTTCAGACCAAAGTGCTTTTGATGGGAAAGAAAGGAGGTCTGGAAGGGAAAAGAGGGAAGAAGTGATGGGTAGGAAGAAAATAGGAGAAAGAGAAAATCTGATGTTTGGCAATTTGGACGTGGTGGAAAGGATTTAAGATTTTTTTAACTTTACATTCTGGTTTCCATCAATCCAGTAAAAAGGTTTGGACTTTATCGATCACATCTAAGAAAAGATAGTTACTAATATTTGATTATCACTGATAAATAATCTAAATTATTCCTGTATATTAGGGCTGTGACGATGTCAATTCTCACAATTCTTTGATTTTGCAGATTTTTGTAGATTAAAAAGCAAACAAACAAAAAAAATGTCCAAAACTTTTGTTTGCTTGTCTTTTATTTTTTTTTTATTTTAATCAAAGAACAACAAAGCCGTCAGACCATCATTCTGCTGCTATAATACCCAAGAAGACAAGTAAAAGGATCAATAAAAACAATAAAAATGACAAATTTTATAATGGGTTCATTTTATTTATTCAAAAGAAGAAAAAATCAAAATTTTTAACAAAAAAGAATAAATTTTAAAATTGTGAAGCAAAAAATCCCGATATTCAATTTTTTGATTAGATTCTTCCACCCCTACTGTATATAAAGCAAAAGGGTTTGTTACATCAGATATTTAAAGAGTAAAAATCATTTCCTGGGTTTGGATACCAGGCTGATCGGCACGATATCCGACCGATGGCGTCGTCAGGTATCGAGGCGACTCGGCATTAATCTAACCCACAAAAAACAACTTTTCTTCAGGAGGCAGTTTTATAGTTAGCTGTTATTTGCCGATAGTTAATCATAAAGGAAATGTTTTGGGTTTATGTAGCAGGAAGTGAAGAAAAGAAACGTGTTAAACTACCGTACAAACATCCTGTATGAATTACTGGACTTTAGATCGAACTAAAGAGCTGAGCGATACTGAAAGTTTTAGTATTGATCTGATACCAAATAAATCCAGGGCAAGTATCGCCGATACCGATACATATCACTTGACGTTTCACTATAATTTAATGTGTTTTTCTTTCATTGTTGATCATGATCATGAGAATTTTGTCAAATAAAACATTTTTTGTAACAACTTCAACTGGCAGATGTGAGAGATATAAAATTAAGTTAATTTTGTTTCTAAACAATATAAATAAAATATTTTTTTCCTTTTATATCAAAAAATAGTTTAAGAAAACAAAGTCAACAGTCCAAACTAGCTAAACAAAAAGCATAACCTTCCCCCCTCAAAGAACTCTGCAAGTAAAATATCAATCGTCCAGATATCAAATCCATACCGATGCTAGCCTGGTGATCAACACCATTGATATTTGGATTAATCCGCTCTGCACCTGAAATGCACCGCTGTATTTTGGTGATAATTTTGACTTGGTGACAGATTTCTTGTGCTCTCTGAGCTCCCTATACTGTCGCAGCGTCGCTCCAGCTAGCAAAACAAATGCTGGATTTCCCATCAATCAGAGGATCTATTCACAGACTGCTGGTTAAATAAAAATAAATCATCTGAAGAGGAGAAACACCAGGAGAAGAGATCAGCTCGAGCAGCGCTACCGACGTAAACAAAAACCCAAATCCTCAGTTAGCATCGGTGCAGGCAACGCTAACGATTAGAGAAAAGAATCAGGCTAACTGGCTGAGGATACATCCGTCACTTTAACGTCACCGTGGTGACATAAAACCGAACAGTTTAATGTCCGGCGTTTTACCATCAACTCTGCATCACTAGTCGATGCTGGGTCCAACAGCAGGCGTAGTTATCCACACCCATGATTTAGGAATTCCTGGCACAGAGTTTCTTTATTCCTTCTATCAAACCGTTTCAGCTCTATATGAACTTCTCTCATCTGGTTAAACTCGTGAAAGAGACGAGTATCCTAAAAGAACAACAAGTTTCAGAAGCTGCATAGCTGAAAAAGGTCGGCTAGAAACGCACCAAGCGGTAGACATGGGAGAGATAATCACAAAGCTGCTAACAGCTTTATTTTCCTTAATAATGGATGATTCAGAGCCGCGGATTCAAAAAACAGATCAAAACAAAAACTGTTCAACTCAAACCAGGTGAATATGGATTCAGCTTGTACAGAAGAGTTAAAAAAAACAATTCAGAAATTCACTGACCACAAACCTCACTGGTCTGAGGCTCATTTAGAGCATAAAATGTCTCCTTCAAATGATGAAATACTAGAATCACATTCTGCTACGATGAACCAGCCAACGGCTGGAGTCATCGAGCGCTAAGTCGGTTCATGTACAACCATCAGCTGAGATCCAGTTACAGGCGACACGTTCAGCAGCTATAAAGCCGCCCACAGCCACCGTCACAGGACACCACGGGCAGCTGAGACAAGTTTGTCCACTGTCAGATCACTGCCTGGCCTGCCATGGTTTCTGTTTATTGTGGGTCTTTACTTCTAGTTTCCTGTTTCTATTTTGTAGTGTTGTCTTGTTTCCTCTGTAGCTTTTGTTCCTGTTCAGTTTTCACCTGGATTCAATTAGCTGATTCATTTCACCTGCATCTTGTCTGTATTTATAGCCTCTGTTTCAGTTCAGTGTTGCTAGATCATTACAGAGTCTCCTGGTGTTGTTTTCTGTTTGCTGCTTACTTGCATTAAAAGTCTAGTTTCTGCATCTCTGGCTCTCATCTCCACATTCTGGGTCCACACCTTCCTGCACTTCCACATCATTTCACCGTCATAATGCTGCTTATTCACTAAATATGCAAATGTAAGCATTTGTTTTAAGCATTCTGCCAGATATGAAAACATCCACTTGTTTCTCTTGACTTTAAATATCATTTCCCTACAAAGTTTGTTCAGTTTGCTGTTGATGCAGCTTGAAAAGGCAGCAACTGAAAAGAAACTATACAGTCATATTTCAGTCAAAATGCTGATAATCTGGAGATTTTCTTTATTAACCATCTTCAGTGTGATGTGTTAGGATTAAGATGGCACATATTCTAGGTTTAACTGGGACAGAACCAGTTTGTAATGCAACTCGTTATTGAACTGGTGTTCCTCATCAGAAGCACATTGTAATAAATATGCATGTTTTTTGTGTATACCAACTAAGGAAATGAAAAATAACATTTTAAAACATTTATTTAATAAATATTACGATAAATAAAATCAAATGAATAATGATAAAATAAAAATTAAATACATAAATAAGTACAAGTTATTTAAAGTAATGGTAAGAGAATAAACTCTACAAACTTAATTCTGTTAGAAAATACAGCCATTAAACCCAAAAGCCTCAGAAACGAGGGATTTATTTAAAGAGCTGCAGGTTCAGGAAGATCCGTGGATTAGCTGATTAGCAACATGCTAACAGATCAACACGAGCTAAATGATTAAATATCACGACATGTGCGTGCGTGCTGATGCACTACAGCGTGGTGGAGCCCACCACTACAACCAGAAAGCCTCGGAACCACTTGGGTCCACTCACCTGGACATGTTGGAGTCCTGCACCCAGGAAGTCCCGCTTGACAGTCCCGTTGGTTTCCAAGGCGACGAGTCCTGGGTTAATAAAGTTTTAATTTCATAATATAAAGTACCTAAAATGATCACTTTGCTTAAATCCTCCGTTTTAATCTGGTGGTATTTTCTCAGTCACCATCGGCACCAGCTGAAGCTCGTCAGGTAAATCCAAGCAGCAACCTCCGGCGGTGCCAAACCACGCAGTTTCCCCCTCCATCCACTAGGGGCTCCAAAACACAGCGAATACCCATAGACTCCCATGTTAAAAAGACAAACTTCACAGCAGATCTAAACATGTTTACAGCAAAAATAAAGAAGTTTACAGCCTGCTACAAAAATCATTTCAGGTTTAGTAGGTCAGATTTACCTTCATGACTACTGTGGGGGGAGTGAATGTTTAAACTCATCTGTTTAAAACTAATTTAAAATCGAAATTCGGCATAACGAAGGTCGAATCCTTTTGATTGACATGTTACTGATATTCCGCAGCCGGAAGGCAGAATGTGGAATAACCGGTTAGCCGGTTAACAGCGCAACTTAGCTTTTTTAGCCCACCTATCTCTGTTAGCTGGTTAGCTTCAGTTAACTCCAGGTTAGCTAGGTTAGCTGTTAGCCACAGGCAGGTTGGAGTTTTGATAGATGTCAATCATCCACCCCCACGCTCACAGCGCCCCTCCCAGCTCCACGTCTTTGCCCATATTTGTATTTTCCGGGAGAGATTAGACCCGTGACGTCATCAACAAGCCAATGAGCTTCAATTCAGCTCTTCAGAAACGTATGGTACGTCTGCGGTACTGTCTGATGCGTTTGAAGCTTCAGGAAATCATATACCTCACTACAGCGACCTTAAACCTACTGTATATAAATAAAACCAGTCCAAAAGCAGGAACCAGGTAAGAACAGGTAATTTCACGTTTTTAAAATTAAACTTTTTACATCTTATCATGAAATTAGTGAAGTGTAGATGTTTCTATCTCAGAAAAATCATGAATCTTCACTTTCTTTCTTAGCTTGTTTTGTCATTTATGGATCTTTTAACTTGTTTTTTATTCTGTGAACTGCAGCTTCATCTAAGACAAGCTTTTCTAAGTCCAACAGCCTCAGAAGACGCATACATACAGCGATGGTGGACAATTTAATTGAAGGTGGAGGGTATAAATGAAAATCAGAAAGGGGATTGCCTCTAAAGAAGAAAGAAACTGCTCATCGCCGTGGCAACTCTAAGACATGCCATCTGTATGAGTGTAGCTGTAGCACCCGTTCCAAGGTCCATGGATTGGCACCCAAATGCAGCAAAGCTAAAATAAGACTAAGATCACACAAACCACTAACTTTGCTCATTTTTGCATATTTAAGAACACACATGAAGTTCACTGGGACAGTCCAACCTACTCCGGTATCCTGCCATGCCTGTTTGGCAGAATTTCTTTTTCTAGTTGTCTTGTGGAGGCGTACCGAGGCCGAGTCTGTCAAGACATCCAGCTAGTCGTATTCCTTCTTCTGGGAACAAGCTGTAAGGGATCAGCACGGGCAGGATATTCCTCCACCTTCACCACCAACAAATCACTGGAATTATGTTGGAGCTACATTATGAAACCATTTTTTCTTCTTCGTGTACACTTTATAGTCGTTTAAACTAAATAGTTTCACCTAAAAATACTATTTAAAGCTCAGCTGTAATGTGGATTAAACACTGGCTCATCACATTTATGACTAATAATGTTTATTTAATTTAATTTTATTTTGTTGTTTAGATATAAGATTATTTATTTCTAACATGGAATAGTCCGACAGTAACCATTAATAAACAGCTTGTACATGAATAGAAATAAATAAAGCAAACATAAGTTATAACTCTACATATAGTTACATATCTGAAAAGGAGTGGGAGGACGTTTATGTGTGTTTCAGCTGAGAGTCCGTTGGTGCAACTGGAACGCCGCCCAGCTGGTGACGACGTCACTTATTCCAGTTCGGCTGGAATTTACCATTAACTATGTCCTTGTTGTGATTGCCACGCTGAGGAAAGTCCACTCCATCAGCCTTTTGTTGCCTGAACATTTTGTCACATTTCAAACTAGTTTATGGCACGTCGCCTACCCATATGCAGACGGAGATCTTCATCGTATTGGCCAAAACCACTGTTGTCCTCTTTGTTCAAGAAAAGGTGGCATTTACATCAGTCTCTCAGATAAAAGGAAGTTATCATCCATCCATTTTCCTAACTGCTTGTCCTGTTTAAGAATTACTGGGAAACCAGAGCCAATCCCAGCGTTCACTGGATGAGAAGAAAAAGAAATATTAAAACAAAAATAACAAAAGTTATCATTAATTGAAATTGAGTTTAAAAGACTAATTAAAAACAAAAGTCTCCTGGTGAAATTAGAGCACTTTGTTAATGAAGAAGGGGTCAACACACTTGTCAACAGGTGCAGACTGAGAGTAACAGAAACCTCCTGACTGCAGTGAACGCCTCATAGGACAGACATAAACATTAGTTTGTTTGCTTGTTTTCTAAAATGTTTCTGCTGAACAACAATTCCCAAGCAACGCCATGACATCAAAAGATTTTCATGATAGTTTTTGTTTATTTCAGCATATTTTACCGTTATTTTCCTTCTTTAATCTGACGGTATGAACACGTCTGAACTCTGAGTTTATCTGCTGCTCGCACTTTGACTTTGTTTTATTTCAAACCAGACCTCCAGCTCATTTCCAATGTTCCTCTCAGATCATTCCTAAAATAAATGTCAGACTGAGACTCATTTACAGGAAAATACAATCATGAAAATCCATCCGGAAGTTGTTTCTAACACACACACACACACACACACACACACACACATACACACGGGCAACAACACAACGTCCTGGACGGAGGTATTCACGTGAATGAAGTTGGCTTTTTCTTCCTCTCGCCTGCATCTGATGCAGGAAACCATTTCCATCCACATTATCACACAGCTTCACAGCAGCTGCTTTAATTGCAAAACAACTGCGAATAGATGAAAAGTTACAGCATGTTTCTGGTGGTCGCAGGTCATTTGTTTCATAGTCGTCTGAATGTCAGTAAAGGTCTTTATGTGTGTTTCCAGCTTGCGCTCCAGTATTCATATTCAATCAAAGTCTCTTGAACACATCATTTTATCAGCCATTGTCTTTAATCAATGCTATTTTTCCTCCTATTAGTGTTCAGTGAGGCTGTGTGAACGAGCAGACTGTCATTCAGCCAAAACAGCACAATTAAAATGAGCAAATTGTAATTAAAATGATTCTCCTTAATGGGAGCCTGTCAGTTCTGCCAGTACGGCTAAAATGTGACTAAATGAAACGCTCCTCATTTAAACGGATTTCTTCGGGTGAATTAAAAGGTTGTTTTGTGTGAAGGGAAATAAAACGGGCATTTCTAGCTCATTTTGTGTCTTTCAGGAATATTGATCAGGGCTGAATCAATGAGGCAGTTTGTAGTCGGGCTGATGTACACGGTCAGTCAGGAAGATTTCATCTCCTCGTTGCCTCGGACTCATTTGTTAGCGACTGGAGGCCTTCTTATTGCCACGTCGTCGTCGTCTCATCATCCTCATGTTGCCATCATTTCATTACCTCTCGTCTCCCTCCATCCTCTCAGTTTGTTACTGAAGGTGGATGCATCAACGTGCCTCCCCCCTCCTCATCCTGCTCTCTTTTGTCCTCATCCCCTCCTGTTCTTCCACCTGCTTAATAAAGTGACTTATATCTCCACACTTTGGAGATTGGGCAGGAAGATTGGAGGGAAATCTGGAGTTAATTCTCTCCTATCAAACCTTCCTACCACCATCTCATCATGCTATGATTACACACCTCCATCACTCCATCTGGATTTTGTCCTTTTTGCTCCAGCTTTTGACATCAAGAAAGCAAAAGTCCAAAGTTTTATTGCAGTTAACCCTTTAAGTCAGAAGGAAGGGTTAAACATGTTTACAGCCTGGTTCAAATATCTGTTTTAGGTTTAATAGGTCAGGTTTACCTTCATGACAACTGTGGGGGGAGTGATTTTTTTTCTAACTCGCCCGTTTAAAAGTAATTTAATCTCAAAGTTTGGTATATTTAGGGGCGTGTCCTTTTGATTGACAGGTACCCGATTTCCCGCTTCAAGTCAGAAAAAACGTAGAACTGCAGTTTTTAGCCAGTTAACAAGGTGACTTAGGTTTAGGTTGTTTTAACAAACTTTTTTTTAAAAAGTACAATCTTTTTTTTTTTTTTAAAACACAAATCAATATTTATAGTATATAACAAGGACAGAACAGACTGATGATTCCTCACATCCTTTAACAGTCAGAGGCTTCATCAAGTCCAGTCCAGGACAGACTGGTACCAGAGATCCTTCCTACCAGCAGCAGTATCCTCCTGAACAAGGCACCGCCTTCTTCTGATTTTACTTTTTACCTTCAAAGAAATTTTAATTAAAGCTTTTTTGTTTGCAAACAATACAAAACGGAATCACCCGTGTAACAAAATAATAAAATAACGTTAATAAAATAATGAATAAAATAATTGTTGTACACTTTTGAAAGTCGCATTACGTAACTTTCTGACATTAAAACTGCATCCGAACGTGTTTGATGACAATGATATCTATCATGTGCATTTCTACATCCGCTGCTGCCCAGCAGCATCTCGAAGCTGAGAAACAGACATGATACAACGTTTACATCCTGGACACAACGTGACAGTTTGCTTCATGGTAAAATAAGGAACTGGATATTTGAACACGCAACGTCATTGATTTCAGCAAAGAAACAAGAAGATTAAAAGAGAGAAAGAGACAAAAAAAAGAGTCATGGTAAGATGGTCTTAACCCCCGGCTGAAGCCTGGAGAATGGGGTGGGGCTGGGATTGGACGTCCAATGGGCGTGGTTGGATGTCAAATGGGCGGGGTTAGAGTTAGGATTAGGATTAGGGTTTATTCCATCAAAATGTTGAGACTCCAATATCCAGCTCCACCTCATTTCCAGGCTGCAGCCAAGAGCCTTTACTGCTGGCTGGAGAGAGCTAACAGGTGAGGTAGGATGCAGGATGGAGGCTGAGTTAGCCGTCGATAGGAGGGCACGTGATGGAAAATGGTAAAAGTTCTGCAATGTGTCTAAAGAAAATAAATTCAACAATGGAAATTAGCTGGATAAAAGAATTAAAACTTGTACTGGTTTCTTTATTGTTTACATTTTTGTATTTTTGCCCCTAAAACTGGGCTGCATGTTAGCGACGTGGTTAGCGACGTGGCCTCACAACAAGACGGTTGCTGGTTCTAGTCTTGGCTGGGGTAGTGGCCTTTCTGTGTGGAGTTTGTATGTTCTCCTTGTGTATGCAAGAAAAAAAAAATCAATATCACCTGGTTGGTATCGAACGATACTGATACCTTCTTTGGTATCGATAATATTGATATGAATATAAAGGCAAAATCTTCCCCAACAATATTTACCTGTGTTGGTCCACACTGCTGTCTCATCTTGTTCCCTTCTATGTCTCTACATCTCTTTGTTACCTCCCAATGGTCTCATTTAATTCAAAGTTGTCCACCACATGCACAACCCAAGCAGAAGTGAGCCAGAACATACCCGGATGTTAATCCCAGTTCTTCTGGCTGCAGGTACAAGTTTTGGTCTCTGAACAGCTTCTGTTTATACAGTATACAGTGTATACGGGGTGTCAGGCTAGCTCCTAACCCAGTAGGTGCCATTTTTACAACAACCCTGTCAGGGGAAGATTTTACAACTCGCAGGCCGACCAGATGCAGGAACAAGATTTCATCCTCAAAATAAACTGAACGGCAGACAGATAGACGTCACGGGACTACAGACAATAAACCAGCACTGAGACCAGAAAGCAGGCGGTATAAATACGGACAGAAACAGAACCAGACACGGCTGTACCGAATGGATGAACTGGAACCAGGAGAACTAACCAACGGTAGACAAAACCGGAAACAAGACCCGAAAACCAAACCAGGAATCTGGAGCCAAAAAGACAAAACCAGCTCCACATCATGACACTAAATCTGTTTTTGTTTGTTTTTTCCTGCTAGATAAAAACAATATTTCTAAAATGTCAATAAAGTACAGCTGCGGTTTGCAGGTTTTGACACATAAGCAGTGAAATCTGAAGATAGTTTGTTTCAGCGTTTTCCTCTTGCTGTGGAGGATTGAAGCTCCTCTCCGTTTCTCTTCATAATTCCTGGATTTTCCTGTTAAGGATGCAGGTTTTTTCGCTTTTCTCTTTTTTCTCTTCATTTGTAAAGATATTTCCGTTTCCTCTTCTGTCCACACGCCGCCATGTTGATCTGCAATGACATGGTCATGTGACTTCTTACGTCACATCCGGATAAAAGTGTTGCACCTTGCACTTCCACATGGACACGTGTGGAAAAGCACCTCATATTCTGGCTTTGCACAACTCCAGATCGGATGGAGACTCCTCCGATGAATCTGCTGGGAAAGCCAGGAAGCGGTCGCTACGCTCACCAGGACAGATTTATCCAAACTTTTGTGGAATTTATTGAAACTTCATATTTGGAAAATGTTACTGAAGTTTCATGTTGATTTTTAATGCCTGGTCGAACTAAACATACATTTGTTTGGAAAACAACGTCTGTCTAACCATTTTCTCCATAACTGATATAATATTTGCACAGATGAAATGTCCAGCTGGACCGACCTGCTTGGCTCTGAAGTCGCCGTCTGTCTGAGTTGTCTTTCTTTTATTTTGGCCCTGTGAAGGGTGTGTGGGTCGAGTGGCTCTCATAGTTTTTATTACTGAATAAAAAGCCAAAAAGTTCTTTAAAAAAAAAGTTAACTTTTGCATTAGTTCCTCACACACACTTTACTTTTGAGTAAGTAGAGGTCACCTGGCAAACACCGTCACGCCTGCATGCACACGACATGCACATTTTCCAAACTTTGGGTTTGGAAATGGCACCTGATGAATACACCTGCATCCTCCCTGCGACAACATGTCAAGAGTCACAAACAAAGCGGCTGTAAAACCGGTTTATTCGACCATCTGGCGGGTCTGACATGTTTATCGCGCCTCATATTTCCCTCACAAGGCATTTGTCTGGAACACGGCGCATGTGTGTGCGTTTGTTTGCATAGTGTATGAGTGAAATCCCGTTTTCATGTCGCTGTTGAAGCACAGCAGCTGGAAGAGTTTGGTCTGAAGCCAAAAACATGCAGCTTTTCTCCGTAAATGGCCAGAACAGCGAGCAACACAACTCCACGCTGCAACCTGAGATTCACTGGAAGATATGCTCTTCATCAGAACCACCTGCCATGGAGGAACCTCAACACCAGCGTAAACCTGAGAGGTAACCTGTTTTTTGTTTGTGTGTTTGCCTCCAGAATGTGCCTGAGGGGGGTAATCATCACGAAGGGAGCAATCACCGGAGGCTGACTTCCCTTCCAATCATCTGGAGAACCCCCACGGACACAGTCGCGAGCCCGTTTTCACATCTCGTCATTTAAAGTTCAGCTCAGACATGAGGGAGGGCTTTGTAACCGCAAAGGTCCTCACAAACATACGTTGGTGTGTGTGTGTGTGTGTTTTGTATGTCTGATTGCATCCAATCAGGAAGCAAGGCTTCATAAATGCTGTCAGTCTGGCGTCAGTCAGTGAACTGGAAATATCCATCCACCTCACATGAGCACGCTGACACACACACACGACATCTGCCACTCAGCCGTTTGGTTCTTGCACAGGTTGCTGTTTTTGCAGTGAGCAGCTCGTAAATCTGAGGCGTTCGAGGCTTAATATGAACATCTGACATCTTTATTGCTGCTTTTCTGTAAAATGATTTGTTTTTGGACACGGAAAGGTGTGTGACATGATGCACTAATTTTCATCCTGATCCTTGTTTTCTTTGCTTTTACATCCATTCTGCAGGACTGGGCCGAGCTTTGGAGTGGAAGGTCAGAAAGAGCCGCCTGAGAAAGGAGGTGCCAGTAAAAACCAGCTACGGTGGGGCGGGCAACTCCAGACCTCCTGGACTGCAGTCCTGCAGATGTTAGGAGTTTCCCTGCTGCAACACACCTGACTCAGATCAGACGGTAATTAGCAGACTGGTGCAGTCTGATGTGAAGCTTTGCACCAGGCTGCTAATTTAGTCATAAAGTCGCCGCACTTTTAAAGTAAAAGCTTCCCTTCTTTTAAAATGTTCAACGAATGACAGCGTTGTCTGTTTTCAGCATGGAGGTCGACCAGCTGACGCAGGTCACATGACCCTGTCACTCCAGCAGAGCTCCGTGACGGTGATGGCGCTCAGCTTGAGGAGAGAAAACTGGTTCAGATGCTGAAGTCAGTTCTCAGCTGGGATCTAAAAGTCCTGGTTCTTCCTCGTGAACCGTGACGCCATCAGAGGGGAAACTGGGTTGGCCTGAAAGTCGCTGCAACGGCCACAGCAGAAGAAGAAGAAGAAGACTCCCCCCACTCAGGGTCAAGTGAAAGCAGAAGGTTGACTACAACTTAAAGGGGCACTGCAAGGTTTGCTGTTCTTCACTGTAGACCAAAGCAAAGAGCATCCTGATCCACATCTCCCTCCACCGCTTCCCTCGACTCGCCTGCAAAGCGGCGTGCAAGGTGCAGAAACACTGAGCAGAACGACATCACCACTTACTGGAACATGTGGAAGTAACTTCTAATGTTTATGTTGTTGCTTACAGTAAACAGTTTACAGCATCTGGTCCATTTCAAAGCTTTGCTTCCATGTGACACTTCCTGTCTGGTTCTATCCGACCTGCTGAAGGCGACGCATTCTGGATGCATATTCTGTCACAAACAGACCCAGTGTGCTAGTTTCTGCGATGCTCGCCCAGTATGAGCAAACAGCTGGTTAAACTGCTGCGGGTTGGGATCGCTCAACGACACTACCAGTCAAAAGTTTGGACACACTTTCCCATTGGCTTTAATGGAAACGTGACTGGTTGTGTATGTGAACTTTACGGCACGACCGGTGACACCAGGTCCGAAGTCAAAGGTCAGACGGTTTCCGTGTTTTTTTTTTTTTTGTTTTTTTTTTTTTTTTAAATCGCCAAAGACAAGATGTTTATCCTGGAAGCGAAGAAACAAAATGACGCCACAGATTTTTTTACAAGGAAACTGCAGAAAGGAGAAGATGTGGATGACACATCAGCAGTTTTGGGAGTAGATGGTGACTTTAACGTACTTATTAACATTCATGTGTTATTTTTATGCTGCGACACCTTCAGTCAGGTAAGCTGTCCTGAAACAGACCTTTTTCAAAAGAATGTATGAGATTGTGATCTCAGACTGCACTTGCATGCACTGGGACTCGTTCCGGTGTGAGTCGACATGGCGTGGTGGCCGAAAGGAAACTGCAACACTGGCGGAACATCTAAGTCAGACCAATAACCGTCCTTGGAGAAACATGCAGATCCCTGCAGGAGGTTTTACTTAAACCGGCACAAACATGACCTCTGCCACTTCCTTGGTGGAGGTCAGAAAGGAAAAATAAGTTTTCACAACAATCCCAATAAAGACATTTCTGCTGGAATCTTCCAATGCAAAGCATGTTTCAGTGCAGTCTGATGAAGGAGCTCAGTTTGCTCCTGGGAAACAATGTGATCATTTTCTTTGTTTCTTCTTTCTTATCAGATAAATTTCTAATAAAAAACATTATCAGCTTGTTTCCTGACATAAATATGCAATTTCTTTGGCATGTTATGCATGTACAGACACAAAAACTGCAATCCGCTAGCTGCTTGATAGCATAGCTGTGATGGATTTGTAGCCCTGAGCTCTCGTATCTGTCTGTAATCTTTGTTAATATACTTTAAGTATGATTTGCATCTTTCTGACTGCTTGTTGTTGTTTTGCATATTGTTGTTTTCCTCATCTCTTACAAGCATCTACAGTAATTTATCTGCTTTCTTTCTGACAAGCACAACAAATCCATTTCATCTACCCATCCTTTGCCTTCGCGGTGCTGCATACAAATGGCTGCTCCGTCTTATTGCTTCTACGTTGGCAAACAGCTGGAAAGTGCTGTGCAGGTGTTTGTTATTGCTTTCTTTCTAATGGAGTTTCATCATCTTGTTGCAGGAGGTGCTTTGCACTCAGAAGAAAGATAAATACATTAATATATTACATATATAGTTAAAGTTTGAGATATGGGAGCCGATAACCAATATTAAAACGCACACGATCCAATTTCAACCTTAGAGTTGTTTGATTGGTCCAGTGTGATTGTGGAAATCGTGGTAACTTGCCTTTTGGCATTAAAATGAGCGAACTGTGGATGTCAGAATGAGCAAGAATAAGATGTGGTTGTTTTAACAGGAAGTGAAAGAGAGAATGAGAGAAGAGGGATGCGTGTTCATTAAGAAGTATGCCTTCTATAGACATCTATATACAGACTTCTCTAGATATAGACAGTCTTTGTCACATCGAGAGAGGAAAATGAGGATGAAGTAGGAGAAGATGATGTGGAAGTTAAGCCGGGTCCAGATCTGGACAAGGCTGCTGTTAGCCCTACAACAGAGCCTGAAGCTACGGGAACTTCAGTGGAGGCTTTAAAATGTTTTGCTTTCCTTTTAATATCAGATACCTGTTTTCACACAGAGGGATAAAAGAAAAGGAGCTGAGACACGAGACAGGGAAGGAGAGCTGAAGGAGTAAGGACGACAGGATGTCTGCGAGACTAAAAGACAGACAGATGGAGAAAGGAGGAGAGAGACAAACAGAGAGACATAGAAAGGTGAGGAGGACAGACACGGGAATGAAACAATAACAGGTGTGAGAGTGTGTGGGACTGAGTAATGGAAATTACTCAGTCCTGCATCCCAATCTCTGCAGATGGTCCAGCAATTTGCCTGTCAGTCTCCCA
Source organism: Telmatherina bonti (assembly GCF_933228915.1). NCBI lineage: Eukaryota > Metazoa > Chordata > Actinopteri > Atheriniformes > Telmatherinidae > Telmatherina > Telmatherina bonti. The sequence goes on from NC_136629.1 coordinate 37,839,783, forward strand.
CTCCCATCCTATCCCAACCTATGAACAAAAACACCTCTTATTTTAACTCCTCCACTCAAGGCATTGACTTACTGCCGACCCAGAGTGGGCAGCCCACCCTCATCTGACTGAGGACAACGTCTTTATCTTGGCTGCAGTCGGCCAGGTGCATTCTGGGACTCTCTGTTCGCTCCGCACTCAGCAGCCACATGCTAGCTGGTAGTCATGGCATTCCTGACAAGTCTTAAAAAAGGTTAAACTCTTACGAATGACACGAACACGTGCAAAAACAACAGTTGTTCAAGCTAAAGGAACGACATAGCTGAGACGTTCTGAGCGCCTGCACTGTTTAGGTTGGCATGTGGCACGTCAGTTTCTATGCTTAACCATCATCTTCAGTCAGATATCTTGAGAAAAGATTTCACATCCAAATGTCATCCTGGTAAAAGATACCATCTCTTCCCCCATCTCTCCCCTTTTTCTTCAGCTCCCTGCTGAAGCCACATTGAAATGTTGCTCTTGAAACATCTGAGAGTCGGCCGCATATTTCTGTGACCCTTCACATCTCCCCACTTTTACCTCCAATCTCAGTGGGCTCTCATGTGCTCCCGGCTAAAAGTGAAAAAGCAAAAAGCATAAAAAAGCAGAGTCATCCTTTGTTCTGAGCTCTGCACAAAGGTGGAGCATAAAGCTGGATTTATACTTGAAGTTCGGCCGATTCCTGGGGCATACACACATATTTGTATTTCAGCTGTTTAATAGCACCACCGAACGGCTGGACAGGCGTATACTGTCAGCCATATTGTGCTTTCATTACGCCACAGTAACTCTGTTTACATTCATTTATTCACTGTGTGACATAAAACTAGGATGTCAGGAAGCGGAGAATTTGCAATGAAGATTGCTTTGCTCAATTTGTGTTATTCAGAAGATTACTGAGTCTTTTTCCAACATGCTTGATGACTGAAGCTGACAATCTCCTTTCTGCAGCCAGCGTGGGCCGTTTCCACGGCTACAGCTGGTCTCACGCACAGTTAATGCTTCACAATAAACACTTCAGCTGTAGTGAAACATGAAAGGTGATGGAGTGTCCACATCTCGGTGGACCTTTACTGCATACAGAGGTTTATTGTTAGGCCCGAGCTGGTGCAAAGGTCTGTTGACATAAAACCATCTATTCTTATTCTTCTTCGCAGGAATTATTTGCATTTTTTGGGGGGCCTGTTTGTGCCCTAAAACTCATCAAATGTAGCAAAACTCCACCGGGAATTGAAGAAGTTTTGCATTTTGTGACGCTCAGGACAGTTTTGGCAAAATTACACAACAGCGCCACCTATCTTTAAAGCATAGATACTGCATGTCATCAATCTTTATAAAATATGGTTCACATGTTCTGCATGTCCGGGTGAACAAGAAGCCAATTGGTGCCATGGCATAAACCCAACAGGAAGTCAGCCATTTCTAAGTCACCATTTGGGCGTTTTAGTGACGTTGCATTTGATTAAACTTCAAGACTTCAAGACAAGGGGTCTTCAACTCGGTCTGCAATCAAGCAGGTTTCCTATGTTTTCCTGCTTCGACACACCTGAATAAAATTAAATGCATCTAACAGCCAATCAGGGGCTGTACAAAGAGTCATTATTTGAGTCAGCTGTGTTGGAGCAGGGATACATAGAAAACTTTCTGGATTGCAGACCTCATATGACAGCATTGGACGCCAATGTTCTCGACATTCCACTGCATTGCCATTGGTCAGCATGCTCAGGATGTGTGATTAATAAGACTCAGTGGATTGATATCAACACTGATATTATTGATACCAAGGTAAATATCAGAATCAATTGTTACCAACCAGATGAGATTGATATTTCTCTTGCATACACAATGAGAACATACAAACTCTACACAGAAAGGCCACTTCCCCAGCCAAGGCTTGAACCAGCAACCGTCTTGCTGTGAGGCCACGGCGCTAACCACGATGCCACCATGCAGCCCAGTTTTGGGGGCATAAAGCCAAAAATGTAAACGATAACCAACCATTACATGGTTTTATTTTTATTCTGCTAATTTCCATAGTTGAATATATTTTTCACACTGCACAACGTTTCTCATTTCCCCGTCAGCGCCCCCTATGGACGGCTAATCCAGCCTCCATCCTGCATCCTACCTGACCTGTTCGCTCTCTCCAGCCAGCAGAAGACCATCTTACCATGACTCTCGCTTTTAATCTTGTTTCTTTGCTGAATCAGCGACGTTGCGTGTTCAAGCAGCCAGTTCCTTATTATACCGTGAAGTGAAACGTCACGTTGCTTCCCGGATGTAAAAGTTGTATCGTGTCAGTTTTTCAGCCTCGGGACGCTGCTGAATACACCTGATAGATCACTGTGTCATCGAACACATCCGGGACGCAGAGTTTTAATGTCAAAGTTACGTAATACGTGGCCCTGCGATGGACTGGCGAGCTGTCCGGGGTGTACCCTGCCTGTCGCCCAAAGCCAGTTGGGATAGGCTCCAGCTTCCCCGCGACCCTGAATTGGATTAAGCGGTTTAGAAAATGAATGAATGAAGTTACTTAATGCGACTTAAAATAATTGTTGTACCCTTTTTAAACATTTATTTTGATGCCATTTTATATTGTTTTCAAACAAAAAAGCTTTAACTAAAATTTCTTTAATTAAAAAAAAAAAAAAAGTCATTGAACACATTGATTATATATTGATCACAATTGTGATTGTAAAGGAAAAATCATTAAATGACTGAAATTTTAGGCAAAAAAAAAAAATTTGTATCAATATTGTTATTGATCATAATTGGCCTGGAATTAATTGTTATCAGACAAACATCAACCTTAGGAATTAAAAGTTATTGGAAATATTGTCAGTGTAGGAGGGGGGCGGAGCCTCAAAGCTTGATGTCTCGCCCTGGAAAACAAAGCTATGATGCCGTCCTGAACACATCTGCATGTCAATAATTGGATTAGCGGCTAGCCACACCCCCTGGTGACAGGAAGTGGCTTCTTAACGTAACTTCAGCTCCCGGTAACCCCTTCCTGCTTCGGCGTCTGGAAGTACAAATTATAGGACATATTAGGACATATTATAGCTTCAGAGACCACATCCATGGTTGATCTGTACTGGTTTTATGTCCATATACCAGAAAGTGGAGATAGTTCACCACTCTGAACCGAGCTGTAGACATGGATCTGGTCATGCAAAACTCACCAGTGAACCAACTAGTAGCCATGAGGAACACTTTCTGTCCACCTACAACCAGGGATCACTTTTATAGGTAATTAAATGTATTGTGAAGTATATTTGTCAGATGTGGCTTTGTTCAGTCTAGACAGAAATTCAGTCAGTTAAATTTACTGGTTTGTTATGCAGTTTAAGCCATAAAGTTGTGAAAACATGGCACTCTGTGTGTGAAATACACACATTACAACATCTCCAGATTGCAGCTTTGGCTTATTGTGGGTGTCCTGCTGCTTTCAGCTGCGCTTTTAATTAGAAGCTTTGTCTGCTTAAGTTAATGTCCCTTTCTCACTGTGTCAGGATGGATTTGACAAGCGCACCCTTAAAAACTTTCACTTTGTCTCGTAATCACTGGAGTCACTCAAGACGAGTAAAAACACACATCGTGTTTTCAGAATGGATTTTCTGCTATAAATGTTCTCTTTTAAGCCCCGCAAGTGACACGAAAACAGCAGCTTTCTTAGACTGTAATGGATGACACAGTTATTGTCTTAACTGCTGTTTGTGGCACAGGAGTCCTCCTCGTCAGAGTTCAATAGAAAACACTGGTGGAGAGTCCAGGTCACAACATCAGCCGACCAGGACTGAAACGTCTGCAACGCTCCACTGCATAATTTTCTCTCCGTATGAAAGCCCATAAAATTGTGGTTTTATAATAGCAAGGTTGTGAAAAGAAAAGCAGTAAATTAAGTGACAGCTGTCAGAAGTTGGGGCCATGGAAAGTAGAGGTAAGGTCAATGAAGTGTAGAATGACGTCCTGTCAAAGAGCCGCGGCAGCCCTGAGCAGGGACAGCGTCTTGGCAGAGCCTGATAGATTGAACGCTGCTATGTGACACTCAGAAGCACCTCTGAGTTCAAGTCTTCAGGTTCCAGGAGCTGAATATGACTCATGCGACACATTAGACTCTGAATCAGCCTGATAGATAGCAGATTGGTGATACATCACAGACTTCCACTCCAGCTTATAAACTCTGAGGATCAAACTTAAAGTTCTCTTAAGGTTCCAACACCCAAAGAACAATATTTTCCACCCAGTTCTAACATTAAAAAACTACTTACTGTCTGTATAAAGAGGAGAATTTCAGCTGCAGTGTGAAGGAAAGTAAACTCAGCGTGTTGGAGCCATCTCACGGTGCAATGCTAATCTGACCCCACTTTAATGAGGGCACAATGGAAATCTGACCCAAACTCAGCGACGGCGGTAACGGTCCCGTTTGGACCACGTTGGTTTATACTTAATGCTTCTTTTATTCATCCTTAAAAGAGAGAAACACATCTTATCCAGCATTTTGGATTTACTAAACACACATGGAAAATCCTCAGCTGACGTCAGAGTTTGATCAGTTTCAACAGCTCAACACAACAAAGATGTCTGACAGGAGGAAGAAGCGATCTTTTCATCATTAAAAACTCTTTCCAACAGTTTCTTAGTGTCATAAATAACCAGTTAATTTGCATCCTTGTAGGTTTTCAATGTGTCCCTGCTTCAACACAGTGAGTCATGGTGCAGAACTTCATAGGCTGTTGGGGCCATTTAATGTGAGTCAGTTGTGTTGAAGCAGGAATAAAGAATCAGAAAACTTTGCCATTTTCTGTGAACAATTCACAGACTAGGAACTCGCTTCAGTGATAAGGTGGAACATAAAAACACAGTAAATGTATGTCATGGGGACTCAAATGCCGAGTAGCCGGTCCAGAGTCAAGCAGGTGTTATTTACCTGTAGGAGCGCAGGACACAGGAAACTAGGCAGTGAACCCACAAAACAACTGAACTGAGGGCTAGAATTACTGACAGAACTAAAGACACAGGTGTAAAGATTGAACCAACGAGTCCAGATAATCTAAGACTACACAGGAAACAAGGAAAAACTACAAAATAAAACAGAACCTGGAACATGGAAGTCATTGCTTCATAATAAAAGTAGAAATACAGCTATTTTATAAATGAGGTAAAAGCATGCAGAAAAATTAAAGATTTTAAAAAAAAAAAGAAAAAAAGACTATAATAAAAGCTAAAAGTAAAATGATCTTGTATATACACACACAGATATTTCATTTAGTCTTTCCAGACACATCGGTCCATATCAGCAATTAATAAAAAAAAAAAAACAAACAAACCCACACATTCATGTATAGACACAGACATATAAAAACACCTGTAAAAGACAAACAAACATTCATTCCAGTGCTTCCAAAATCAGGAGAATTACCTTGTGTCACTTCATTCTGGCTCAGTCATAATCATTACAATGACATTTGTTGACTCCCTTAACCGACACATAAATCTGTACAGGAAATTCCTCAGCACAGAAAGTTAGGAAGGTTATCTGAGACAAGCATCACTCGGCCATCTTGGAAGTAACAATATTCTAAAAGCATCATGAAATGCCACCTGAAGCTTTTTCATTTTAGCTTTACTAGTATTGCACCATATATGAGCAGCATAACATGGAGTACAACAGGCTCTAAAAAGGACTATTTTCACATCATCTGTACACATATTAAACTTGCAAGCCAGAATATTTCCTTGTGCGTACAGTTTTACTCATATGTCCAGCAACATCCAAGCAACCGACGTGATGGGACATGACCTGTTTATGTGACTGATGTTACAAAGCGTCCAGCTTAGTACAGGTAGGTGTTCAGAGGAGAAGAAACGGTTCTTATGGCGAGAGGTTCTGGTCTGAATGGACCGGAACCTTCTGCCAGAGGGAAGTGGCTCCAATAGCCCATGTCCAGGGTGAGAAGAGTCTATCCGGCCTGCTCGTCCCCGAGTCCTGGAGACCCGCAGGTCCTGGAGAGATGGGAGGCTGCAGCCGATCACCCACAATGCTCTGCAGCCTCTGTCCGCCCCTGGCGGGGCCCCAGCGTTACCAAACGGTGATGGAGGAGGTGAGGATGGACTCCATGATGGCCGTGTAGACCTGAACCATCATCTGGGCTGGCAGCTTGGCTTTCCTCAGCTGTCGCAGGAAGAACATCCTCTGCTGAGCCTTCCTGATGAGGGAGCTGATGGTCGTCTTCCAGTTGAGGTGATGTGGGTGGGTTAGGAAGGGGAAAGAGTCCACGGTGGTGATGGAGGTGTTTGTCAGGGCGAGGGGAGGCGGGGGGTCCAGGCCTTTCCTGAAGTTCAGGATCATCTCCACTGTCTTCTGGTTGTGGAGCTCCACAGTGAAAACCTGCAGGACTCTGAAAACCTGCTGCAGAAGGAGGGTGTGGAAACTGTGGAAGGCCGTTCTCAGTGTTTGTTACGCCACCATGTTGGGTTGTAAGTTATTTCTATTCTGTTCTACGTGTTCCAGTCACGTTAATAGCTGCGATTCGTGAAAGAAAAGCGGTTTGTAGGCATTTCAACTGAACAGATAAGCCTCGGTTTGTTCAGCTGACGGAATTCTACAAGAATTGCGGCTGATGGAAGGTGGCAACGTAGCGTTATTTTGGGATTTTCTACCAACTGTGGAGAATTTTCTACAGCTTTTCTGCTTCATTTTCTTTTCTAAAACTCTGAAATTTGCTGTTTGTTCCACACTGCACCACTAATGAACTGGTCAAGCAGTACTGGTACCACTGGAAACCATGACGGCAGTGTTACGTAATACATCTGCTGTTCCATCTGCAAAAGTAAAGGCTTCGACGTATTCAGCGGTTCAGTGGTGAACTCTGACCTCTGCACTGCCCTCTAGTGGAAATATGGAAAGTCCCCAACATGACAGCTGCAGGAAGCGTGACAGCAGTGATGACTGACATGCACGGATATAAAAGCAGCATAAACAGGCCTTTAAAAGAGCAGCTATCACTAACGCACACTCAGATCTGCTTTCATTTCAGTTCCCGTTTTTGTTTAACATTCTAATATTTTGACAAGAAAATGATGAAAATCATGCAAAAAAAATTCCATTTTTCTCCAGATTAAAGCAACAACAGAGTAAAAATGTTAACAGGGGGAATACTTCTGCAAGGCACAGTGTGCAGAAACATGTTTGACAAAGTAAAAGAAAAAAATGAAGCAGAGACGGAAAAGTTTGAAATTAAAGGAGAAAATGTGTGAAATATGAGGAAAGAGTGAACAGGAGGGTGCAGGAGATGAACAGAGGGGAAGGTAAGGTGTGTGTGGATGCTATCTGTCTCCTGTGTTATTTATCACCCAGACAGGTACAGATATGGAGTCTGAGCTTCGCAGCCTAATTACACATTCACTCCCTTTTCTAAACAAAAGCACACATTTCTATACAAACTTTGTCTCCCTCCATCTTTCACTCCATCACTTTACTTCTCCAGCATCTAAACCTCCCCCTTATCCTTCTCTCACACTCACACACACACACACACACACACACACACACTAACAAATATACATTTCAATTAGGCCCCGGCTCAGCATGATGAATGCGGCTACCTTTTAATTTCAATTACAGCGCCTGTTTAGCTAGCTAGAAATCTGCTGTGTGCTCAAGCAACATCCACCCAGCAACGCTTCAATTACTCCACATAAAGTGCAGGAACAGGCAAAAAGCTCATACACGTATAAACACTGCGGAAAACCGCACACACATGCGAGAAAACGCACACTCGCAGAATTAGATTAGCTAATTTAGCTCTTGTCTGGACACATTTTTCACCTCCGTCTCGCTGACGGCTGTTCCAGAACCTATTTAGCATTTCCACAGGGCAGCGCGACATCTTTGCAGGGACTGACAGTGTGCTGAAACTAATAATTACTGCCCCAAATAGAAGCGTTGTTTGTTCATTTGGAAGTAGAAGACGTCATATATGAGAAATGAGCAGCAGGGGATATAATTAGCCCACGGGATTAAAAGGGATTTCTGGTCTTTATACCGACACGAGTCAAGAGACGCAGCAGAATTTAGACTTTTTTAAACAAAATGTTAAGAAAATACTGTTAACATGAATAAACATGGAAACTTCTTTAGAAACAAAGGTTGTGGGCAGATTTTTCCTTCCTTCTCATCTGTTGGAACCAAACCCAGAAAGTCCTGATTAATTCATAAAGAAACCAAACTGGGAGAACTGGTGAAGTTTTGCTGAATAGTTGACATGTGTGGGATTTACCAGAGGTCAGGGATTCTTAGAAAGAATGTAAGTCTCACCTTCTGGATGCCTGAGACGCATCGTCAGGGACGTATCCTGGCTTCATCAGGTGTCTCACATCATCCACACTCGGTCAGCACGAGGCCAGGTCACTCCTCTTCGTCTGCAGCCATCTGAAAGCTGTCTCAGCCTGATGGCCGACCTCTTTTCACGGCCCAGAAGCCCAGTGTGGCGTGGAGTCTGGCAGCGACCATAAAGCCTCTCCAGTTCCAGGACGGAAAAGCAGGGTGGGGGCAGCTTTCAGGAAGACGGTTTTAATCCTCAAATTAAACCAAAGGAAGAAGACAGGACAGAGACAAAACAGGCACAATCCAACACAATGAAACTGGAAAAGGAAACTAATGGGTAGCGGGAGTAACGAGGAACAGGTGGACTGAATCAGAAAATTAAAACCAGGTGAGATGATGAACAGGAAGCTAAATGCGAGATAATAAACAAAACTACAAAATAAAACAGGAAACCAAAAGGAGACAACACAAACCTCACATCATGCCATCTGCAGCCTTCTTCTACAGGATGGGAGCGTGTTTGCAGCTCCTGCTACTTTTATTTAACCTGTCCAGCATCACAGCTTACAGAACAGCGATCTGTACAACATACTTTAGACAGACAGATTTTCTCTGTCAAGGGAGACATACCCGGACGGTACTGAAGATGGACTTCAGGACAAATCTCATCACAATGCATACGAAACTTAACTGTTGTTGGTGAAGACAGACTCTTATATTCACTGACAGTTGTAATCAGAAATATATCTGTTATTAAAAATACCTGTTATTTTATTTAATAATCTTACTTTTAGTGCTGAAAATTACAAATATACCACAAGACATGCAAAGGATGGAAATTTTAGCTTGCTTAAAGCCAAATCCGATGCCATAAAAAGAGCCGTTATGTATGGAGGCATGAAAAAAAATTCTCTACCGAAGAACATTAAATTCACCTCTCATCTAAAAAACTTGAAAAGATTATTTGTCAAAGACTATTTGTAAAAAAGTACAGGTATCTATATAAATCATAAAGGTTTGGTGATAAAAGTATAATAAATACAAATGTATGTGTAATGGAGTAAACTAATTGATAATGTGGATAGAGGTGTACTAAAAGATTTGTACTATAGATAACCAAATATATAGGTTGATTTTAATTAAGAGTAAGGGTGTGTATTACAGTAAACTGTTTATATGATAGAATATAATGTATTATGGTTAAAGTACTAGATATAACATGAATGGACATGACATGCATTTAGTATGGAAAAATGGACGTACATGAGAACAAAAGAAAAAAGATTTGAATAGTTAAATAGCTTGAATTACAGGATTGAACAGAAGTGCTGATGTGCCGTTTTTGTTTTTGATGTTATAATTCTGCCGGACAGGAAGAGTAGCTGTAGCTTCTACAGCTAATGGGATCCTAAATAAACTAAACTAAACTAAACTAAGCTAAGCTAAGCTAAGCTAAGCTAAGCTATGCTAAGCTAAGATAAACTAAGCTAAACTAAACTAAGCTAAGCTAAGCTAAACTAAGCTAAACTAAACCAATTAAACTAAACTAAACTAAACTAAGTTAAACATGTCATGTATACAGCTGATCTTGATATTCTGAAACTAAACTAAACTAAATAAATTAAACTAATCTAAACTAAACTAAACTTAACCAAACTAAACTAAAGAAACTAAATAAATTAAACTAAACTAAATAAATTAAACTAATCAAAACAAAACTAAAATAAACTATTCATTCATTCATTTTCCAAACCGCTTATTCCAATTCAGGGTCACAGGGAAGCTGGAGCCTATCCCAGCCAGCTTTGGGCGACAGGCAGGGTACACCCTGGACAGCTCGCCAGTCCATCGCAGGGCCACACACAGAGACGAACAACCACACTCATGCTCACGCTCACTCCTAGGGGCAATTTAGAGTGACCAATTAACCTATCATGCATGTCTTTGGATGGTGGGAGGAAGCCGGAGTACCCGGAGAGAACCCACGCATACACGGGGAGAACATGCAAACTCCACACAAAAAGGCCAAACCAGCCAAGGATCAAACCAGTGACCTTCTTGCTGTGAGGCCACAGTGCTAACCACTGCGCCACCGTGCAGCCCCTAAACTAAACTAAATAAAGTAAACTAAACTAAATAAACTAAACTAAATAAATTAAACTAATCTAAACTAAACTTAACCAAACTAAACCAAATAAACTAAATAAATTAAACTAAACTGAACTAAATAAATTAAAGTAAACTAAACTAAACTAAACTACACTAAATAAATTAAACTAAACTAAACTAAACTAAATCAATTAAACTAAACTAAACTAAATAAATTAAACTAATCTAAACTAAACTAAACTGAACTAAATAAATTAAACTAATCTAAACTAAACTAAACTAAATCAATTAAACTAAACTAAACTAAATAAATTAAACTAGTCTAAACTAAACTAAACTACAATAAATAAATTAAACTAAACTAAACTAAATCAATTAAACTAAACTAAACTAAACTAAATAAATTAAACTAATCTAAATTAAACTAAACTGAACTAAATAAATTAAACTAATCTAAACTAAACTAAATAAACTAAACTAAATAAATTAAACTAATCTAAACTAAACTTAACCAAACTAAACCAAATAAACTAAATAAATTAAACTAAACAGAACTAAATAAATTAAAGTAAACTAAACTAAACTAAACAACACTAAATAAATTAAACTAAACTAAACTAAACTAAATCAATTAAACTAAACTAAACTAAACTAAATAAATTAAACTAATCTAAACTAACCTAAACTGAACTAAATAAATTAAACTAATCTAAACTAAACTAAACTAAATCAATTAAACTAAACTAAACTAAACTAAATAAATTAAACTAATCTAAACTAAACTAAACTGAACTAAATAAATTAAACTAATCTAAACTAAACTAAATAAACTAAACTAAACTAAATTAATTAAACTAATCTAAACTAAACTTAACCAAACTAAACCAAATAAACTAAATAAATTAAACTAAACTAAACTAAACTAAATCAATTAAACTAAACTAAGCTAAACTAAATAAATTAAACTAAACTAAATAAATTAAACTAAACTAAACTAAACTAAATTAAACATGTCATGTATACAGCTGCTCTTGATATTCTGAATATTTCCAATATTGTTTTAGTGAAATCATCATTGTGGCCGGGGAAAAGAAAGAGAAAAGAAGAGATTGTGTCTAAGTTGGTAAGAAGAACCCGACTCTGCTACCTACCTTTACTTGGTTTGTTCCAGGCTGTTAACTCCTCGGTGTTAACGGTATTAACTTCTTGTCCAGTTCGACCACCAGCTGCAGAGTCTGCAGCCGTCTGTAGCCGTCTGCAGAGTCTGCAGCCATCTGTAGCCGTCTGCAGAGTCTGCAGCCGTCTGTAGAGTCTGCAGCCGTCTGTAGCTGTCTGCAGAGTCTGCAGCCGTCTGTAGCTGTCTGCAGAGTCTGCAGCCGTCTGTAGCCGTCTGCAGAGTCTGCAGCCGTCTGCAGAGTCTGCAGCCGTCTGTAGCTGTCTGCAGCCGTCTGTAGAGTCTGCAGCCGTCTGTAGAGTCTGCAGCCGTCTGTAGCTGTCTGCAGAGTCTGCAGCCATCTGTAGCTGTCTGCAGAGTCTGCAGCCGTCTGTAGAGTCTGCAGCCGTCTGTAGCTGTCTGCAGAGTCTGCAGCCGTCTGCAGAGTCTGCAGCCGTCTGTAGCCGTCTGCAGAGTCTGCAGCCGTCTGCAGAGTCTGCAGCCGTCTGTAGCCGTCTGCAGAGTCTGCAGCCGTCTGTAGCTGTCTGCAGAGTCTGCAGCCGTCTGCAGAGTCTGCAGCCGTCTGTAGAGTCTGTAGCTGTCTGCAGAGTCTGCAGCCGTCTGTAGAGTCTGCAGCCGTCTGTAGAGTCTGCAGCCGTCTGTAGAGTCTGCAGCCGTCTGTAGCTGTCTGCAGAGTCTGCAGCCGTCTGTAGCTGTCTGCAGAGTCTGCAGCCGTCTGTAGAGTCTGCAGCCGTCTGTAGCTGTCTGCAGAGTCTGCAGCCGTCTGCAGAGTCTGCAGCCGTCTGTAGAGTCTGCAGCCGTCTGTAGAGTCTGCAGCCGTCTGTAGAGTCTGCAGCCGTCTGTAGCTGTCTGCAGAGTCTGCAGCCGTCTGCAGAGTCTGCAGCCGTCTGTAGAGTCTGTAGCTGTCTGCAGAGTCTGCAGCCGTCTGTAGAGTCTGCAGCCGTCTGTAGAGTCTGCAGCCGTCTGCAGCCGTCTGTAGAGTCTGCAGCCGTCTGCAGCCGTCTGTAGAGTCTGCAGCCGTCTGTAGCTGTCTGTAGAGTCTGCAGCCGTCTGTAGCTGTCTGCAGAGTCTGCAGCCGTCTGCAGAGTCTGCAGCCGTCTGTAGAGTCTGCAGCCGTCTGTAGAGTCTGCAGCCGTCTGCAGCCGTCTGTAGAGTCTGCAGCCGTCTGTAGCTGTCTGCAGAATCTGCAGCCGTCTGCAGAGTCTGCAGCCGTCTGTAGAGTCTGTAGCTGTCTGCAGAGTCTGCAGCCGTCTGTAGAGTCTGCAGCCGTCTGTAGAGTCTGCAGCCGTCTGCAGCCGTCTGTAGAGTCTGCAGCCGTCTGTAGCTGTCTGCAGAGTCTGCAGCCGTCTGTAGCTGTCTGCAGAGTCTGCAGCCGTCTGTAGAGTCTGCAGCCGTCTGTAGCTAAACTAAACTAAACTGAACTAAATAAATTAAACTAATCTAAACTAAACTAAATAAAATAAACTAAACTAAATTAATTAAACTAATCTAAACTAAACTTAACCAAACTAAACCAAATAAACTAAATAAATTAAACTAAACTAAACTAAACTAAATCAATTAAACTAAACTAAGCTAAACTAAATAAATTAAACTAAACTAAATAAATTAAACTAAACTAAACTAAACTAAATTAAACATGTCATGTATACAGCTGCTCTTGATATTCTGAATATTTCTAATATTGTTTTAGTGAAATCATCATTGTGGCCGGGGAAAAGAAAGAGAAAAGAAGAGATTGTGTCTAAGTTGGTAAGAAGAACCCGACTCTGCTACCTACCTTTACTTGGTTTGTTCCAGGCTGTTAACTCCTCGGTGTTAACGGTATTACCTTCTTGTCCAGTTCGACCACCAGCTGCAGAGTCTGCAGCCGTCTGTAGCCGTCTGCAGAGTCTGCAGCCGTCTGCAGAGTCTGCAGCCATCTGTAGCCGTCTGCAGAGTCTGCAGCCGTCTGTAGACTCTGCAGCCGTCTGTAGAGTCTGCAGCCGTCTGTAGCTGTCTGCAGAGTCTGCAGCCGTCTGCAGAGTCTGCAGCCGTCTGTAGCCGTCTGCAGCCGTCTGTAGCCGTCTGCAGAGTCTGCAGCCGTCTGTAGCTGTCTGCAGCCGTCTGTAGAGTCTGCAGCCGTCTGTAGAGTCTGCAGCCGTCTGTAGCTGTCTGCAGAGTCTGCAGCCATCTGTAGCTGTCTGCAGAGTCTGCAGCCGTCTGTAGAGTCTGCAGCCGTCTGTAGCTGTCTGCAGAGTCTGCAGCCGTCTGCAGAGTCTGCAGCCGTCTGTAGCCGTCTGCAGAGTCTGCAGCCGTCTGCAGCCGTCTGTAGCCGTCTGCAGAGTCTGCAGCCGTCTGTAGCTGTCTGCAGAGTCTGCAACCGTCTGTAGAGTCTGTAGCTGTCTGCAGAGTCTGCAGCCGTCTGTAGAGTCTGCAGCCGTCTGTAGAGTCTGCAGCCGTCTGTAGCTGTCTGCAGAGTCTGCAGCCGTCTGTAGCTGTCTGCAGAGTCTGCAGCCGTCTGTAGAGTCTGCAGCCGTCTGTAGCTGTCTGCAGAGTCTGCAGCCGTCTGCAGAGTCTGCAGACGGCTACAGACGGCTGCAGACTCTGCAGACGGCTGTAGCTGTCTGCAGAGTCTGCAGCCGTCTGCAGAGTCTGCAGCCGTCTGTAGAGTCTGCAGCCGTCTGTAGCTGTCTGCAGAGTCTGCAGCCGTCTGTAGCTGTCTGCAGAGTCTGCAGCCGTCTGTAGAGTCTGCAGCCGTCTGTAGCCGTCTGCAGAGTCTGCAGCCGTCTGTAGAGTCTGCAGCCGTCTGTAGCCGTCTGCAGAGTCTGCAGCCGTCTGTAGCTGTCTGCAGAGTCTGCAGCCGTCTGCAGAGTCTGCAGCCGTCTGTAGAGTCTGTAGCCGTCTGTAGAGTCTGCAGCCGTCTGCAGCCGTCTGTAGAGTCTGCAGCCGTCTGTAGCTGTCTGCAGAGTCTGCAGCCGTCTGCAGAGTCTGCAGCCGTCTGTAGAGTCTGTAGCTGTCTGCAGAGTCTGCAGCCGTCTGTAGAGTCTGCAGCCGTCTGTAGAGTCTGCAGCCGTCTGCAGCCGTCTGTAGAGTCTGCAGCCGTCTGTAGCTGTCTGCAGAGTCTGCAGCCGTCTGTAGCTGTCTGCAGAGTCTGCAGCCGTCTGTAGCTGTCTGCAGAGTCTGCAGCCGTCTGCAGAGTCTGCAGCCGTCTGTAGCCGTCTGCAGAGTCTGCAGCCGTCTGCAGAGTCTGCAGCCGTCTGTAGCTGTCTGCAGAGTCTGCAGCCGTCTGCAGAGTCTGCAGCCGTCTGTAGCCGTCTGCAGAGTCTGCAGCCGTCTGTAGCTGTCTGCAGAGTCTGCAGCCGTCTGTAGAGTCTGTAGCTGTCTGCAGAGTCTGCAGCCGTCTGTAGAGTCTGCAGCCGTCTGTAGAGTCTGCAGCCGTCTGTAGAGTCTGCAGCCGTCTGTAGCTGTCTGCAGAGTCTGCAGCCGTCTGTAGCTGTCTGCAGAGTCTGCAGCCGTCTGTAGAGTCTGCAGCCGTCTGTAGCTGTCTGCAGAGTCTGCAGCCGTCTGCAGAGTCTGCAGCCGTCTGTAGAGTCTGCAGCCGTCTGTAGAGTCTGCAGCCGTCTGTAGAGTCTGCAGCCGTCTGTAGCTGTCTGCAGAGTCTGCAGCCGTCTGCAGAGTCTGCAGCCGTCTGTAGAGTCTGTAGCTGTCTGCAGAGTCTGCAGCCGTCTGTAGAGTCTGCAGCCGTCTGTAGAGTCTGCAGCCGTCTGCAGCCGTCTGTAGAGTCTGCAGCCGTCTGTAGCTGTCTGTAGAGTCTGCAGCCGTCTGTAGCTGTCTGCAGAGTCTGCAGCCGTCTGCAGAGTCTGCAGCCGTCTGTAGAGTCTGCAGCCGTCTGTAGAGTCTGCAGCCGTCTGCAGCCGTCTGTAGAGTCTGCAGCCGTCTGTAGCTGTCTGCAGAATCTGCAGCCGTCTGCAGAGTCTGCAGCCGTCTGTAGAGTCTGTAGCTGTCTGCAGAGTCTGCAGCCGTCTGTAGAGTCTGCAGCCGTCTGTAGAGTCTGCAGCCGTCTGCAGCCGTCTGTAGAGTCTGCAGCCGTCTGTAGCTGTCTGCAGAGTCTGCAGCCGTCTGTAGCTGTCTGCAGAGTCTGCAGCCGTCTGTAGAGTCTGCAGCCGTCTGTAGCTAAACTAAACTAAACTGAACTAAATAAATTAAACTAATCTAAACTAAACTAAATAAAATAAACTAAACTAAATTAATTAAACTAATCTAAACTAAACTTAACCAAACTAAACCAAATAAACTAAATAAATTAAACTAAACTAAACTAAATCAATTAAACTAAACTAAGCTAAACTAAATAAATTAAACTAAACTAAATAAATTAAACCAAACTAAACTAAACTAAATTAAACATGTCATGTATACAGCTGCTCTTGATATTCTGAATATTTCTAATATTGTTTTAGTGAAATCATCATTGTGGCCGGGGAAAAGAAAGAGAAAAGAAGAGATTGTGTCTAAGTTGGTAAGAAGAACCCGACTCTGCTACCTACCTTTACTTGGTTTGTTCCAGGCTGTTAACTCCTCGGTGTTAACGGTATTACCTTCTTGTCCAGTTCGACCACCAGCTGCAGAGTCTGCAGCCGTCTGTAGCCGTCTGCAGAGTCTGCAGCCGTCTGCAGAGTCTGCAGCCATCTGTAGCCGTCTGCAGAGTCTGCAGCCGTCTGTAGACTCTGCAGCCGTCTGTAGAGTCTGCAGCCGTCTGTAGCTGTCTGCAGAGTCTGCAGCCGTCTGCAGAGTCTGCAGCCGTCTGTAGCCGTCTGCAGCCGTCTGTAGCCGTCTGCAGAGTCTGCAGCCGTCTGTAGCTGTCTGCAGCCGTCTGTAGAGTCTGCAGCCGTCTGTAGAGTCTGCAGCCGTCTGTAGCTGTCTGCAGAGTCTGCAGCCATCTGTAGCTGTCTGCAGAGTCTGCAGCCGTCTGTAGAGTCTGCAGCCGTCTGTAGCTGTCTGCAGAGTCTGCAGCCGTCTGCAGAGTCTGCAGCCGTCTGTAGCCGTCTGCAGAGTCTGCAGCCGTCTGTAGCCGTCTGCAGAGTCTGCAGCCGTCTGTAGCTGTCTGCAGAGTCTGCAACCGTCTGTAGAGTCTGTAGCTGTCTGCAGAGTCTGCAGCCGTCTGTAGAGTCTGCAGCCGTCTGTAGAGTCTGCAGCCGTCTGTAGAGTCTGCAGCCGTCTGTAGCTGTCTGCAGAGTCTGCAGCCGTCTGTAGCTGTCTGCAGAGTCTGCAGCCGTCTGTAGAGTCTGCAGCCGTCTGTAGCTGTCTGCAGAGTCTGCAGCCGTCTGCAGAGTCTGCAGCCGTCTGTAGAGTCTGCAGCCGTCTGTAGCTGTCTGCAGAGTCTGCAGCCGTCTGTAGCTGTCTGCAGAGTCTGCAGCCGTCTGTAGAGTCTGCAGCCGTCTGTAGCCGTCTGCAGAGTCTGCAGCCGTCTGTAGAGTCTGCAGCCGTCTGTAGCCGTCTGCAGAGTCTGCAGCCGTCTGTAGCTGTCTGCAGAGTCTGCAGCCGTCTGCAGAGTCTGCAGCCGTCTGTAGAGTCTGTAGCTGTCTGCAGAGTCTGCAGCCGTCTGTAGAGTCTGCAGCCGTCTGCAGCCGTCTGTAGAGTCTGCAGCCGTCTGTAGCTGTCTGCAGAGTCTGCAGCCGTCTGCAGAGTCTGCAGCCGTCTGTAGAGTCTGTAGCTGTCTGCAGAGTCTGCAGCCGTCTGTAGAGTCTGCAGCCGTCTGTAGAGTCTGCAGCCGTCTGCAGCCGTCTGTAGAGTCTGCAGCCGTCTGTAGCTGTCTGCAGAGTCTGCAGCCGTCTGTAGCTGTCTGCAGAGTCTGCAGCCGTCTGTAGCTGTCTGCAGAGTCTGCAGCCGTCTGCAGAGTCTGCAGCCGTCTGTAGCCGTCTGCAGAGTCTGCAGCCGTCTGCAGAGTCTGCAGCCGTCTGTAGCTGTCTGCAGAGTCTGCAGCCGTCTGCAGAGTCTGCAGCCGTCTGTAGCCGTCTGCAGAGTCTGCAGCCGTCTGTAGCTGTCTGCAGAGTCTGCAGCCGTCTGCAGAGTCTGCAGCCGTCTGTAGAGTCTGTAGCTGTCTGCAGAGTCTGCAGCCGTCTGTAGAGTCTGCAGCCGTCTGTAGAGTCTGCAGCCGTCTGCAGCCGTCTGTAGAGTCTGCAGCCGTCTGTAGCTGTCTGCAGAGTCTGCAGCCGTCTGCAGAGTCTGCAGCAGCCCAGCAGGAGCTGGGAGTTGTGGCTGAAGCTGCTCTCCTGCCAGTTGGGTGTCATGGCTGTAGAAACACTCAGACACTCCCTTCAGTACCTTCTCATGTCGCCTGCAACCTCCTCTGAGCTGGAGGTTTGATGGGAGGACGTCATTCGGGATCTAATGAGGAAGTTTCCAGCTGGACCTGATGCCAACGGGGTTGTTTTAGGAATCGCTGCCTTGAGAAATTCCTCAAACTTCTTTACTGTAATAAGCTTTTCATTCATTCATGCATTCATCCATTTTCCTAACCTCTGCATCGGATGAAGGGTTGCAGGAAGCTGGAGCCTATCTCAGCAGTCATAGGGCGAAAGGCAGGGTACACCCTGGACAGCTCACCAGTCCATCGCAGGGCTATAATAATCATATTTAACTAATGTTTAACCTTAATATTCATTCTGACTTAATATTTAAGATATAGCATGTGATTGTATGAATTGACTTGAAATGATGTGTATGTAAAGTGCCCTGTGACAACATTGTTGTGAAATGGCGCTAAACAAATAAAGTTGAATTAAAAAACTGGTAGAAAAATCTTTTTCATGAGATTAAAACCTGTGAAAATCAAAATGTCTAAAATAAAAAAAAACAGGTAAATAATAAATTATTTCATGATAGAAAATGATTATATAGATAAAAATTTAGTAATTAATCATGTAGAAACCAGAGCTGTTCCCACCTTTACATGTGCTGATGCGTTTTATTTTTTAGGTTTTCAAAAGTTGCCATGGCAACACAACCGGTAAGATGCTTGGTGCTTCATGGAACTAAGAACCCAGGGCCGAACCTTTAGTAAGCCTCTAATCCAGCTTCATAGAACCCTCCTTGTACACTGCGAAGCTTTTATCAAACTTCAAGTAGCGTCAGGAATTCCTTTAAACTTTTCCTGTTGTTTTCTGAACCGCCGCTTCTTCCCCCCGCTGAGATCTACGCTCTGCTTCATGCTTCGGTTTCACGT
>NC_136629.1:37861119-37943619 GCF_933228915.1 Telmatherina bonti
ACACCTCATAAGAAAAGTGAAAGAGATAAAGGGAGAGAAAAGGGAGAGAAAAAAAAAAACTAAAAAATAACCCAAAAACAAAAAGAAAGAAAACAACCTACAGATGTATACATACACACATACAGGCACACACATACATACGCACACACATACACACGCATACATACACATACATATACTCACACGTATACACACATAATATATATATATATACACATATATATACATATGTACACATATACATGTACACGTACATACATATACACACACACCTCTATGCACACACATACACACACATACATACGTACAAACATATACGCACTTGCCAGTATTAACACATATACATACACATACAAGCCAACTTTAGATCATAGTAACTAAACTATGAATCTAAAAAGTTAAATATAAATGAGAAACAAACAGAAATGAGAAAACTAGCTGCTGTTAGTGAATAAACCTGCGTGACGACTCGGTGACTGTGTCACATGCAGAACATGCAGAGTGGAACGTGTTCAGAGAAGATCATGCCAGTGTGACCCCTCCCACACAAAGGCAAGAGGCACGCCAGGAGGACCCCCGAGACCCGGGCCATCGGCAGCCATCCCCAGGCGCAGACCCCAACCGCCCCACCCCGGAGCCAGCCATGCACCGACCCAGGAGGCGGCAGAGGGGGGTCCCAGCCAGAGTCCCCCGCAGTCAGGGGGAACAGGCCCCAGCAGGCCCGGACCAGCGAGGACCGGCCCCCCAGGGCAGACAAAAAGTTTTATAAAAGTTAAATGGCAGAAACGCAGCTGTAAAGTCAGGGATGTTGCCGGACGCTTCAGGGGAATAGGCTTTTGGTCCGATCGGTAGTTTTTGATGCAGCTGAATGACAGAAAGGGTCACATGAGAAAACATGAGATTTTCTCGGCCTTGCAGCAGCAGCAGCGTTCTGGACAACCTGAAGACGTTGCAGAGACGCTCCAGACATAAACATGTGAAAACAGAATTACAATAGTCGAGTCACGATAAAATGAAGACATGAATGATCATCTGAGATCCACATATACACCATGAAATACTGTAAAACAGTAAAATTTCATTTAAGACATTTTGTCTTTGGTGTGACCAATGAAACATCCGCACCTTCCATTTTTAAGAACCATTTGCTCCAGTTT
Organism: Telmatherina bonti; assembly: GCF_933228915.1. NCBI lineage: Eukaryota > Metazoa > Chordata > Actinopteri > Atheriniformes > Telmatherinidae > Telmatherina > Telmatherina bonti. Next base: position 37,862,277 of record NC_136629.1, read on the forward strand.
GGTTGTTGGGAAGATTTCCAATCCCAGCGGTTGAAATTCAGAACATTTACTTAATGCAGATGTCCTTACTCTGACTAATCACATGATAAGTAGGTAACGTAGGACACATAGGATACATAGAACAAGTAGCATACGTAGGACATGTAGGGTATGCAGAACATGTAGGATACGTAGAACATGTAGGATACGTTGGATACATAGGACACATAGTATACGTAGGACATGTAGGACACAAATGGCACATAGGATACATAGGATACGAAAGTCACATAGGATATGTAGGATACATAGGACATGTAGGATAGGTAGGACATGTAGGACTCATAGGAAATGTTGAATATGTAGGATACATAGGACACGTAGCATACCTAGGACATGTAGGATACATACAATATGCAGGACATGAAGGATAGGTAGGATACATAAGACAGGTAGGAAAGATAGAACACGTAGGAGATGCAGGACACATAGAACATGTAGAATATGTTGGATACATAGGACACGTAGTATACGTAGGACATGTAGGACATGTAGGATATGTAGGATACCTAGGACACATAGGACACGTAGGACATGTAGGATGTGTAGGATACCTAGGACACATAGGACACGTAGGACATGAAGGACACATAGGATACGTACAATATGTAGGACACGTAGGATACGTGGGACATGTCGGACATGTCGACATGTCTTTAGCTCAGTTAGCTGTTACCTCAGTCTTACCTCATGTCTTACCTCAGTTAGCAGTTTAGCTTCTTTTAGTTCTGGGTTAGCTCGGTTAGCTCTGAGCTAACGGCAGGTGGGAGTTTGCCAGATGTCAATCATCCACCATGACGCTCACAGCCCCCCTCTCAGCTCCGCCTCTTTGACCATATTTGTATTTTCCGGGTGAGACGACATGCATGCCCCTGCCAAGATGGTGATGGTAGGAACCGCCCACCGAGCTTCAGCTCTTCAGAAACCTACGGGTGATGTCACGGAGGCTCCGCCCACCTTTTATATACTGTCTATGGTATCAATACACCCATAACTACCAGAAGTTGTTTTTTGTTTGTTTTTCCAGGGCTTTTTTCTCCTGATAGGAGCAGCTGGAGGAGTGATGAAGGGGAGTAAAGGTGTTACAGATGGGTCTTAGTTGCACAGGTGTGAATATTTGACCTTTCAGTGTAAAGTTGTTCACAAAGTCCCATAAATCCAAACAGTGATCTGATCAGCATCTCTTCACTGCCATTAAAAAGTCCTGTCTAATGTTAGAACCTTTGCGATATCTCTAGAGAAGCTTTGTTGGCTTATTTACAGACTCAGATGTCCTCCTTGCAGCTTTTCTACTTGTTAATTTCTAAGGAAAACCTGAAAAGCAGCATGAAATCTTGTAGTAACTACAATCCAAACTGCATGACCTGCTCGTAGCATGTCTTTAGATGGACAAGAGAGGCTGAAAGAAGCAGTGATGTGACATCAGCATGATGACAGACAGTGAAAACACGGAGACAACTTGAGTTTAAACCTCCAGTCAAGCATCTTCTCCCTGTTTATATTCCAACAGCTGCTGACTGAACGATGCATTTTATGATGCTGGCGTCTGATGATATCACGTCGCTGTCACTTTTACCTCCATCAGTCACTGAGGTCACTGCAGGCAACAGCTGCTCTGTCAAATTTACATGTTGCCACTTGCAATCAAGCCAAAATAAACTTACATCTTCTGCAGGTTTAAATCACTTGCAATAGATTTACAGAGTTAACGCAAAGCAAACCGAGTCAGACGACAGACTGCTGTTTCATTTCTGCTAACAGAGCTGGCTCATGTTGAGTAAAACAGCTGATTTTACTAAATACATTCCACACATGGATACTATATGTCTTCACAAGAGCAGGACGATACTGTAAATTCTGCTGTAAACCGATACCAGGACAAGTATCGCCGATACCAAAACATTTCACTTGAAGTTTCACTGTAATTTAATATTATTTTCTTTTCTTTATTGATCATTATGATTAAGAGATTTATGTCAAAGAAAATGTTTTTTTTGTAACAAACTGTATTGGCAGAAGGGAGAAATATCATTGAGTATCGTCGATACCAAATACTGATACTGATACTTTTTTTGCTTGAAATTTCAGTCATTTGATAATTTCACCTTTAACTATTAATCACGATTGTGATAATATTAAAACGCAGTACAAAATTCTTCTTAAATAAAATTATTTTTTAATTAAAAAAAAGTGTTTTATTTGTCAACAATATAAAAAAAACAATATAATCAATGTAAAAACAATGAAATCAATGAAAAAAAAATTTGAAAATTCTACAAAACATTTTTTTTTCACATTCTGTTTTTTTGCTCCTAAAGCATTCTGCGAGGAAAATATTGATCTTTTCTTTTTAATATCAAAAGATACCGATACAAGCCTTCGTATCGATTCTGTCAGTATTGAGTGGCTTTAGTCAGAAGGAAGAGCCGTCATCTTTCAGCTGCGAAGTTGGTCGTTCAGTTATGTGCCAAAGTGTCCGTGGGCAAAACACTGAACCCCAAGTTGCCCCCTGATATGCCTATCAGTGTGTGTGTGTGTGTGTGTGTGTGTGTGTGTTCTCACTCTCATATGCAAGTCATTTTGGATAAAAGCTAAACGTAGAATAGAAGCTTCAGTAAAAAGTTGTTTTAATGAAGACACTGAATGCAAATCATCACAGCAGCATGATGATCAGCTGCAGGTGGATCAATAGTTTGATGCAGAAGGAAGAATGTTTTTCTCTTCATGTTAGAGCGAAGGGTCATGGGAGGTGACCTATTTTCTCCCGTTTATCCCTCCTCCTTTCCAGCCAGTCTTTCTGCTGCGCCACAGATCTCCAATAACAGAAGCTTTTATTAATATGGAGGTGCTCATCCACAGAGAGGGGGGGGGGAATTCAGCGAGGGGGGCGAGTAGGGATGCTGAGAGTTGGAAGTTGTCAACACAGCAATGCAATAAGCAGCGCACGAGAGCCGGATCGCGGCTCGGCCCCAAATCAATCTAACTTTATTTTCCGCTTGAGACAAATCATCCGGCTTCATCCGGCTACATAGTTTGGCAGTTGGGATCTGATTTCTTTGCTCCTGTCTCTCTGGAGCAGGGGAGGTTCACAGGGGGGAGTCCGGGCCAGGGTCACCCTACAGCATGGCTTGGCCCCATAACAGCTGGAGACACTGAAGTTTTATAATAATTTCACCTGACATGAGATGAAGAACATAAAAGGGGCTAAATTTTCCAGTCAGACCCAAAAGAGATGCACTTGTGCCCAGCGGGTTCATATCGTGTCCCAATACCCACAATGCACCCTATGGTCCTCTGAGTCATACCCGTGAGGTATCCCGTTTTGGCCGGGAAACTCCTGTCTTTTACCCGTCTTTACCGCATTATTATTTTCCTGTATCATTCCGGATTATGATACAGGGATAAAATGATTGGCAGCCATATAACTTCCACTACAGCCCCCCCCCCCCCCAGCTGATTTGGGTGCGCAGGTTACGAATGTGGGAAAACAGCGTTACTTGCACCGTTATGTCATTTCCTCGACATCTTTCTAGCTTTTCCTGCTGAATACGATGAGAAACTGCAACAAACGACCACGTTGAGAAGAAAAAAGGCGCCGAAGGAGGGATGCAGGTCTTCAGACAGCAACCAGATGCAGGAGGACCTGCCAATGACACCTGATGTTCACACCTGGCTGGAATACTAAAACCTACTGGACTGGATATTATTATGGCTGCAGCTGCAACATACAAGACTGCATGATGGTATTGTGAGTGGGCTTACTCTTATCAAGCTGGTAACCAGTAGGAGAGGCTGAGACACTGGGGAATCAAACATCCTGAAGATTTTACTTTAAAGTTCGCTGATGAGGACTTTAGAACCATTTCAGTTTGTCCCACGCTGCCAGGAAAAGACGTTGGAAGAAAAGCAGCCATTGCTATGTCAGGTTAAAGTAAAATATGACCTGCCAGAAAGAAAACGGCTGTTTACATAAATAATAATAAACATTTGTCCAAATGAGAAGCTGTGAAATTGCCACTGTTGACAGAACAATGTGACCTTGGAAGAGCAGATTCAGGAAGGTCTACAAGCCCGTGAAGATGGGAAGCAGGCGAGGATGGGACAAAGTGTCAAACACCAAGGCCCGTCAAGGGAGCAGATAGCTTGTTCTGGGTCAGGTTGGGACTCTTTCCCAGCCTTCGAGCCTCTGGTCCCACTGACGACTCCAATCAGCTGAATCTGGAGTCAGTTTCCACAAATCTGAGCCGATAGCTTCTCCAAGGTCATCCACGCATGAGCTCTGAAACCGCAACCAACTTGCCAGTATGGGCAAAACTGGCATCCAGTTTACGGTTTTGGCAACAAAAGGACAACTCCGACCCAGACAGGATGAATAAAAAGATAAATGCAGCTGCTTCGTAAGATGAGGAGGGTTTAACAGAAGCAAATAATGCTAACTGAAATGAAATCCTGGAACTGTTCATAACTCCGTATTAAGTCTTTTATCAAAGTAAACCTGCAATACTTGTCTAATGTCACAGCTTTGACCTTATCCAGATGGTTACCACCTAAATATCATCCCTTTAAATACTGGACAGATTGTGGTATTGTCCTCTGGCAACTTTAATAGAACAATAAACAATAAACCTGTGTTTCCTGGACAAACAGCTATTCGTTGGATTTGATGATAAGTCATGACGTTATCATGACCAGGCCACAGCTGGGGATGTTTAAAGGGTTCCTATTCTGGTATTTGGAGTTTTCTGAGCTTTCTACAGTGTTACAGTGTTGAATCCTCATCAGACATGTGAACGACACTGTTTTTTATCACCTAAATGCATGTTTGAGTTTGAGTTTGAGTTCCAGCACTCTCTCCGTTCAGTTTCCACGGCGACGAAAAATGCGTTGTTTTAGAGAGTTTTTTCTACGTGGAAATCCTTGTGACGTCCCGGGGGATAAGGTTGGGTGATTGGTTACCTTCTACTGGTTAACAAGGGCATGTACAAATACATCAGGCGGGTGGAAAACGTGGGATAAAGTTATTTCCAACGATGGCTGGAGAGTTTACCAAAGAGAGACATCCTGCTGCATTCGTTGCTGTGGGTTGCTGCTTTCCACTTCGTTTTAGGCTCTGATTCAGGTTCCAACATGTAGGGCTGGATGCTATGTGTTGACATTGTAGTTTGTTTTTTTATTGAGTTCATATTCGCCTAATCCTTCTGTTTATGAGACGTTACAATGACGGTGAAAGCAGGTGCGGTGCGCGCTCCCGATGTAGCGCAGTGGCGGGAGGCGGGGCTTAATGCGGAAGAGTCTCAATCCACTCGTTTTGCCCGCAGGCTGATCTGACAGCCTACGGAGAGGGTCGGTCTGAAGTAAATAAAGCCATTTGTGACAATAACTCCATCAATCCCAGCCCTTCTGGTTTCAGACATAAAAATAAATAAGCCTGAAATGCACAGAATAGTTCCACTTTAAGGTGGTTTGAAGAGGTTGAAGGAAGGAGGATGTGGAGTGGACATCTGGGGCTCAGAAGTAGTGAGACTCTGGATGGGGGTGCGTCTTGGGTCTTCAAGACACCTCTGCATCCCAACCCTGCAGTCTGAGGCTACTGGCGGTGGATCTTCCACTATCGATAGCCTCCATCAGCTTCCCTCAGTAGAATTCACTTTGCACACCATGCTGATGAAGCAGTCCAGTGCTGAGGAGTAGCTGTTATATTTCCTTTACCTCGTTGCAGTAGAGATGTGACAAGGCCAAATGCATGAATGACACTGAAACCGTGTAATATTTGATGTTTTCAAGCGCTTGCTAAAGTTTCTGTCAGCTTGAAAAACATCTGTTCAGCTTCATAGAAGGACATAAAAGTAAAGTTTGCAGCTTTCAAAATGTAAATTTAACTGAAGAATACGAATGACTTGATTATTAAACTTTTTACAGATGTCACATCTTCGGTTTCTAGGCAATCAGCTGGAGCAAAATGGTATGGCTAGGTAGGCTGTCTCATGTCCTGGTAGACCAGAACTACTCTGGCGTAGTCGGTGCTCGCTGCAGCCGCAGACTGGATGCCATCCATCCATCCAGCCATCCATCCATCCATCCATCCATCCATCCATCCTCCATCCATCCATCCATCCATCCATCCATCCATCCATCCATCCATCCATCCATCCATCTTCTGCCTCTTATCCGGGGTCGGGTCGCGGGGGCAGCAGCCTAAGCAGGGAAGCCCAGACTTCCCTCTCCCCAGCCACATTTGCCAACTCTGCGGGGGGATCCCGAGGCGTTCCCAGGCCAGCCGAGAGATATAATCCCTCCAGCGTGTCCTGGATCTTCCCCGGGGTCTCCTCCCAGAGGGACTTGCCTGGAACACCTCACCAGGGAGGTCCAGGAGGCATCCTGACCAGATGCCCGAGCCACCTCAACTGGTTCCTCTCGATGTGGAGGAGCAGCGGCTCTACTCTGATCTCCTCCCGGATGACCGAGCTCCTCACCCTATCTCTAAGGGAGAGCCCGGCCACCCTGCGGAGGAAACTCATTTCAGCCGTCTGTATACGAGATCTCGTTCTTTTGGTCACGACCCACAGCTCATGACCATAGGTGAGGGTAGGAATGTAGATCGACTGGTAAATCGAGAGCTTCGCCTTCTGGCTCAGCTCCTTCTTCACCACGACAGACCAGCGCAGAGTCCGCATTACTGCAGATACCAGAACCATTAAGTGTGGTTCAGCAACCCCCATGATGATGACCATTGGCAGAAGCGTTTCCTTGCCCGGACGCTGATCACCGGGACGCCCCTCTGGAGCCAGGCCCGGAGGTGGGGCATAAGAGCGAGCATCTGGTGGCCGGACCTTTGCCTGTGGGACCCGGTTGGGCTCAGCCTGAAAGGGTTACATGGGCGCCACCTCCCGTGGGCTCACCATCTGCGGGAGGAGCCGTAGGGGTCGGGTGCAGTGTGAACTGGGCGGCGGAAAGAGGCGGGGACCCTGGCGGTCTGATCCATGGCTACAGAAACTGGCTCTAGGGACAGACTGGATGCACAAGAGTTAAATCATCATTATAAACATGCACAACAAAGACAAAACATCAGCTAGTTTGGCTGGTTTCCCCCTCAGGATAATCCGACCTGGAGGGGGAAACCAGCATTCCCACACAGATAGATGCTAAATAAAATGCCTTTAAATGAAACTGACACTTGTGTGTTTCTACATCCTAAAACCAGCTGAAAGCTGAAACTCTTCAAATCCACATCGTTGGAGTCTTCCCTCCTGCTTTTGCAGGAGTTTGAGCACAGCCATCCATCACTTCCTCTCCATCACCCTGACTCCACGACTGTGACAACATCACAACGTTTTGGCGACTTTCTCGGATTTGTCATTTTCTTTCCTCTTCTTTCTTTTGTCTTGCACAAGTTTCTGGGTATCTGACACGTTGTCTTTGCAACCTCGCCGCTCTTCCCCCGCCTCCAGCCATCCCTGTTTGCTCCACTCGCTCCTCTTTATTGACAGCTGTCCCACAGCATCAGTGATGAAATGAGTCCAAACCCGTGTCCCTCCCTCTCTCTACCAAACCCTGCTCCTTCTCCCTTCCTCTTCCTCTTCATATTGACAGCTGTCATGGCGCGCTGTTGCAACACAGTCCTCTTTTCGGTGACAGCTGTGCTTATTTTGGTTGGATCCCACAACAAAACCTGCCATCCAGGAGGATGAGTCATAAAAACCAGCAGTTTGAGTCTTCATTCATGAAGGATTAAATTTTATTCCCTTTAAATTTAGTGTAAATTCATCTTGGGAATCTGGAAGTGTGAACATGAAATCTTTTTCTACTGGAAGTAATGGCTCCTGAAAGGTTTGAAGGGAACTCTGACATAAAGAAACGTTGCTTTATGTCTGTTTAGTCTGATATTTTTCATCATGATTTAGCAATAGCAACAGTTTCACAGGACTTCACGTTAATCCTGCAGAGAGTTTATTCCTGTTATAATCTGTACAGATTCTCTATTGTTGGCCTGACATCGGGGGTCCCCGATGGCATGAAAAATAAAACCGAATGAATATTTCCCCCTTTTCTCTCTGTCAAACATACATGAGAATGTCAAACAATGTCTCCAAATCTGACATTTATTCTGAAATGAAAGACTTCAGTTTGGTGCGATGGTCAAAGTGGAGCTGAGAGCAGTGAAAATAATTTATTATGTTTAGACAGACAGATGTGTGACGAGTTGAGCGAGTATTTATTGATGTAAACCTGCTTCTTTCTTTACCTTTAATGTCAGACTCCCGGTATTATATAACAGCAGGACTCTAAACGTCATTGTGCTTCATTGGTTAAAATGCATCTCTCCTCAAATCAACAAGCAAATTTGTTCAACTAAATAATTTCAGTCACGTGTGGAAGATTCTCATTAAATCTTCGCTTCTTTTGTTCTGTGTTCCTTCGTACCATTTCGATGTTTTTAATACGAGACATATTGTGGGTAAAAAACAAAAAGCAGCTCCGAGAGAGGTTTGGATGAGGCGGGGCTGGATGTCCAACTCCGCCCCCTCAACATTTTGATTGGATTTACCCTAACCCTAACCACGCCCATTTGACATCCAACTCCACCCAATATCCAGGCCAACCCCATTTTCCAGGCCTCAGTCGGGGTTTTTGACCTCTGATGGATAGAAGTGTAGCCAAAAACTGCAGTTCCCCCTTCATCCACTAGGGGCTGCAAAACAGAGCAAATCCCCATAGACCCCCATGTTAAAAAGACCAACTTCACAGCAGAAATAAACATGTTTACAGCAGAAATAAACATGTTTACAGCAGGAATAAACACATTTACAGCAGGAATAAACACGTTTACAGCAGAAATAAACACGTTTACAGCAGGAATAAACATGTTTACAGCAGAAATAAACACGTTTACAGCAGGAATAAACACGTTTACAGCAGAAATAAACACGTTTACAGCAGGAATAAACATGTTTACAGCAGAAATAAACATGTTTACAGCAGAAATAAACACGTTTACAGCAGGAATAAACACATTTACAGCAGAAATAAACATGTTTACAGCAGAAATAAACATGTTTACAGCAGAAATAAACACATTTACAGCAGAAATAAACATGTTTACAGCAGAAATAAACATGTTTACAGAAGAAATAAACATGTTTACAGAGGACATGGAGATGTTTACAGCAGAAATAAACATGTTTACAGAAGAAATAAACATGTTTACAGAGGACATGGAGATGTTTACAGCAGAAATAAATGTGTTTACCACCTGGTACACATTTTTGGTTTAATAGGTCTAGTTTGGGGTGTGTCCTTTAGATTGCCCGATATCCTATGTCTGGCAGTAAGAAGTAACAGGGTAGAGCAACCGTGCTAACAGTGCACCTTTAGCTTTAGCTGGTTAGCTCCCGTTAGCTCCAGGTTTGCTCTGTTAACTCTTCGCTACTGACAACTCGGACTTTGATGGGCTTCAATCATGGTATGATTTTAATGCTTTTGACATGTGTAATCGTACCACAGAGGAAGCAGCAGCGTCTTTATTCCAGCCACAGATCGGTGGATTCCGACTTCTCTCATTTTTTCCAACACCTGCGTGAACTCCTTGTTTCCAGCTTTCTCTTTGATTCTTTTGGGATTTCTAACAAACACCGTGTACCTGCCACAGTCAGGTCTTCTTCTTCTTCTCTTTCTTGTTGGGTTTGTGGATGAATGTAAAGGTGGATGTGAAGCATCGGTTAGAGGTGAAAAGTAAAGCAGCTTTGTGCCGTAGTTACCGATGACATTGTGTTCCTCTCAAGTAGTCGTGACAACTGATGTATTTCTTCTTTTAGGTACGATTATACGTCTTTGGGTTTGCTCTTCTCCCCATCTCTCTTTCGTTCTTCTCGATGGATCGCCTGATAAAAGGGCGACTTGGAGTGAAGGGTGAGAGAAGAGCTCAGAGAGGAGAGGAGCAGAGGTAACCCGAGGGAAGACGGCATATGAAATGAGTCCAGAAAAAACACAGAGAAGTAATGAGACAACAGAGGAAAGAAGAAATGAGATGCAAGAAGCAAAGAACAAGTGTGGGAGGAGAGGAGTGGGTGAGAGATGCCCCCAGGTATCCCATTTTCTCACCCTGCAGGAGAGAGACAGCAATTAGGATAGCTGTGAGAGTGTGTGTGTCTGCAGCTTGTCATGAAGACAGCGGGGTTGGGGAGCTTTTGAAAGGTGGGGTGCAGCCTATTCCAGCACCCTTCCCATGTTTCATTATCAGTTAACACACACACACACACGTGCACAGCTGGTTTTTACCGCTCGGACATGCAGTTGCTGCGGTGTCACAGTTTAAGTTGAACATCCTGCAGCTGTGTTATTATCTGGAGTGTGTTTATAGATGTACATGTACAGTCCTGCCTCCTGCGTCGGGCGGCTTGTTGGAATACACACACACACACACACACACACACACACACACACACCTGGGAGGATCTGCTGGACAGCTTTCCTCTGGTTGTGCAGAAGTTCTGGCAGCAGATGAGGCGTAAGAGATGCTGCAGCAGGAAAAGTTAAGGAACACACAGCAGCGCCTTCAGACCTCGACTGGAAGGTAAAAGTACGACACACTGCGTGTCCTCCTGTTTACCAAACCTGGCGCTGACGTCCTGTCATCATTTGTAAAACTATAAACACCGAATGCAACATTTTTACCTCTCAGCTCCATGTGAGAAAAATCAAGTCAAACCTTTTCAAGCAGCTAAACTTCAGATATTTATCTTACAGAATAAACTTTTCTTTGGACTTTTTGAGTTTCTGTTTCTGCCTTTTGCTCGGCTGCCACCTGAACTGCTTTTCATCTGTCGACAAACGCTGACTTTTCCTTTTTCCTCCCGACATTTAAACACATTTAAGCACAACTGTGTATCATATATATAAAAAACGCCTCCCTTGCCACCTTCCCATCTCCTCTGGGCAGGCGGGGGGGTTGTTTATCTCCAGCTCGGGTTCTCTACCAGAGTCCTGGGAGCTTGAGGGTCCTACCCAGTATCTTAGGCTACGTTCACACTACCGGCTGAAGTGACTTCAATCCGGTGTTTGAGCCCCGATGCGACATGTAACCGATCTTTTCTTAACAGTCTGAACGACACAGATCTGATATTTTCGAGTGCAACCCAGGCCGCTTGGACGTGTGGTCCAAAATCCGATACGTATCTGATCTTTTGCCATGCGACTTCAGTCTGAACGGTGTCGCATTAATCCGACACGCAACAAACGTCATTATTCTGCGTTTGTTGTTTATGAACTCTTTATCTGTAAATGCGCTCACATCCCTCTCCCACCGATCCTGACTGCGACTCCGTACCCAAACGTTTCTCTCTACAGTTGTTGCTGCCACAGCTCCACAAAACTTTTACTTTCCTCTTCCGTAAACGTCTCCTTAAAATGAACCCATTCACAATGTTGTAGCTACGGTTGGACAAAACGTTTAAAATAGCAAATTCTCTCCTGCCATCCATGTTTACTTCTGCAAACACAAAGACGCCACAGGCACGCTCACTGCACGTCGCCGTGTCTTCTACGCACGCGGGACGCTTCTGGGGCGCGTGAGGTTCATACAGGAGATCACATACAAGTCACATTTGATCGGAAATGTGAACGGATTTTCAAACAATTCGGATTTCACAAAAACATGCGATATAAGCAGCAAGTCCTGCAGTCTGAACGTAGCTTTAGCTGTTCCTAGGACGAAGACGCCTGCTGGTTCTCCAGGTATCTGTTGGAGCCACGTCTCCAACATGGGGGATGCGGCCCCCCAGTGCTCCCATGATGACGAGTACTACTTTACCCACAACCCTTGTTGGCATCTGATGCCCCTCAGTATGTGCGACAGATCTTGTTTGACTGTGACGTCTCTTCATGCGGCGGTTCAGCTGTAGCACTAAGGATCTTCCCTCAGGACGCAGCTGGAAGGTGTTTTTGTGGTCTGCAGAGAGTCTGACTGGTCTCTCACTCAGCTGAATGGTACCATGGCCATGGTTTGATGTTTTATAACGTCGTGTTGAAACTAAGACCCAAAATGCCAGACAGAACCGTTCATTCATTCATTTTCCTAACTGCTTATCAAGTCGCTGGGAGCTGGAGCCTATCCCAGCTGGCTTTGGGCGAAGGCAGGATACACCTCGTCACTCCATCGCAGGTCCGAAATGCCAGACGGAAACACAGCGACAAAATAGGCAAAATGGAAAAAACACATCTCTATTACTCAAAATAAACCAAGAAAAATCACAAGAAACACAAAAACCAAGTGATAATTCAGCAGTCCTGGCCACTCAGGTGTCCAAGTCAAGGTGAAGGCTTTGTGGCAGAGTGGCAGGTGAAGATGATGATGATGAACTACGTCCAGGCCGCCGCATGGCCCGGTGAAAGGGATGAAAAATTCTGGATCTTTACTTTTTATTTCTTATCATAAAATCCTTTAGTTTTTACCATCATTTCCTTTCTAACATCCTTCTTCTGTCCCAGATCCATTCCAGGTGCGTGCACCTGCACCGCGGCGATATCGTCTGCCTCCATCACGACACGGCAGCTCCTCGCCGCGGTCTGACGGTGCCGTCATCGTGTCCCATCCGTCTTCTACGTGTCTGTAGAACAGAATTATTGTTTGATACTTTCTGAAAGGGTTTTATGGATAATTTGTTCTGTTTAAAACTATCTAACTTTTATTTCTCACTTTTTACATGAATATTTTTCTGTCTTTGCTGTTTATTAACTTCTTTTCTTCCACTGATTGCAGCCTGTGTTGCACTTTGCAGGCGAGTGGAGCAGATTCACATATAATCATCTCACCTGTGGTCATCTGTCTTCCCCCCTTCCCTCCCTCCCTCCCTCCGCTGCTCCCCCCTGCACCGCTCGTACATCATCCCATCCACACTTTCTACTGCGAGTGTGTAGAATGATGAATAATGCAGTGTGTAGTATTAAAAGATAAGGTGGTAACGTGGGGTTTCTGAAGGGTTGAAGAGGGTGATGTCACTACATTCACCTTCTCGCCCCGCGCTGAGAGGGTTGGAGGGAAAAAGGGTGAAGATGAAGGTGAGAGGATGAAGAAGGAATGAAGGAAGCCAGAGAGAGAAAGGACAAGTGGTAGAAGCTGTTTGTTTACCATACATTATCCTCTGTTTATTATTTATACTTTCCATGTACACAGCAGGGGGGCTGCCTTGACCTTCCTCACAAGGACAGAGTGTGTGTGTGTGTGTGTGTGTGTGTGTGTGTGTGTGTGTGTGTGTGTGTGCTTATCATACGACTCTTTGTGCGAGCTTATACTGTTCTGACTGCATTACATGGCTGCGTTTGACGTTTTCCATAAAGTTTTACCAGTTTGAATGCACGCTCTAAACTTCAACTCTGATAAAAATCAAACCAGTTTTTAACGTTTTGACATATTTTACCTTCTTAATGTCATATTTTATGTTTTATTCTTTCTTTTTGTACAAACATTTGATCGATTTATTGGATTAATTTATTATTATGTGATTTTTCTCAACCTGTCAGCGACTTCCGGGACCTTCGGGACCTTCGGGACAGACCGTCGGCGGCGGAGCCCCCCTCTCAGACCGCCTTCACCACACAGCTGGAGGAAACAAAGACTTTTCAAAATAAGTTGCATTCTGGGACTGCGTAGTAAATTTTTCAAAATAAAAGGGCGTGTTATGAGGAGCACGTCACCGGATCAATCTGACATCACTGATCAAACAACGTCCCCGTCTTTATTAAAACAATAACAATAAACATACAAACGAACACATAACATACATTTTGAAATTAACCAGAGGTCGTCAGCTTGGGTCCTCGAGGGCCACGGTCTCACTAGTGATCTGAGTTTCCCTGCTGCAACACACCTGAACGTGTGAACGTCGACCTGTGTTTGTTGCAGCAGGGAAACTCTGAACACTTACAGGACCCAACCCATAAAAAATTATAAGAAAAGGAAACATTTTTTAATCTGACGTCTTTAAAATAAAAAAAAAACAAAAAAACATCTCTTGTAAATATTTGCATGTATCACCATGTGATGCGTTTTGTAGTGGAGTCAGAATCACATCGTGTTAAACTGGATTTTCAGCAAAGTTTTACCATAAAGTGACTCAAAACGTCTCAGAAACTGGATGTATCATATGCCACGCTGGGCCTTTATGGGTTAAAGGGGTAGTGCACCTAAAAACGTGTTGCGTAAGCTGTAAACAACCGACATTAAACCACCTACATCAATCCAGTCAATTAAATTTAAAAGTGTAGAATCAACATGAAACACCTTCTCAGTACATTTCCAGGTCATCATTAGAAGTTGTTCTCAACTGATTTTACTTGGTTAAATAAAGGTTAAATAAAAAAAAAAAATTATAATTTACAAATAATTAAAAAGTTAAAATACTTTTGTCAAAGTTTGTATTTTTTCAATTTGTTTAAAAATCATAATTTTATGGATAAAAAAAATGACTCAAAACACTCCAACATGGTAAAACCAGTTTTATGATGTCGAGCGGGGGAGGGGAATGTCGTCCTGCTGGTTTTCAATGTCTCCCTGCTCCAACACTGTGATATTCTGCTGGATCCATCGGATTTTATTGAGGTGTGCTGGACCAGGGATCCCCACCCTGACGTAGAGGAAAACGGGATGATCATGAGATACCCCCCACAGGTGTTTAAAAAGAGGCGGGTCTTTGGATTGAAAGCACAGAAGCCACGCCCACTGACATGCACACAGATGTGAACTTGTCACCTAACGCAGATTTCAGATGTTTCCAAAGCTTTGAAGAACATCTGGCAGCATTTGGAGGGATTTGTGTTTGTGTTGGATGTGAAAGTAACACCAGACTTTGTTTTTTACCTGCTGATCTTCACCTGGAGACAAACGGCGGCTCAAACCGTCGCAGCAGTCGTTCCTGCAACCACATCAACCGCCGCGACGTGCCAGAACTGTTGCTACGAGCTAGCACAACATGCTAACAGACCTTGAGCACAGTTTCTGCCATTTTCTTAAAACTTGGAGAGGGTCTTGGCTGTGGACTGGAGAATGAGGCGTGGCTGGATGATCAACCCCGCCCCTCAGCATTTTGATTGGATTAACTCTGACCACGCCCGTTTGACATCCAACTCCGCCCATTCTCCAGGCTGCAGCCGGGAATTATGGAAAATTTGGGAGTGGATGGCGGTATGAACAAAGGGAAAGGATGTTTTACGCTTTAACAAAACCCTGTGAATGTTTTTGGCGCAGTCTGCTGGTTTTACTAAGGAATATATTGAGAACTGCGTATGATTGGCCAGCTGAGTCCGTGCACCTGAAAAGCACGATTTAAGATGTTTACCTGGATGTTACGTTTATGTTTTTACTCACCTGTTAGAGTTTTATACATTTATTTTTTGTCCCTTTAGTTTCAGTGGAGTCCTGCTTGTTGGGTTTGTTGTCTTCTTCTTCTTCTGCTTGTGTTTTATTGCTAACCTTCTTCTTCGTCTAAGCACCTCCCAGGTGGGGTTGGGTGGAGGGGGGGTGGGTGTGAGGTGGCCTGCACCGGAGCGGTCCTCAGACTGCAGCTCTGCAGCCAGACGCCGCTCACTCAGCATGCAAATGAGCTTGTCAGCTACAATCCAACATGTTTACATACGTTGTTAAAGACCAGAGGTCTGCAGCCGGAGGCTCCGGGGCCGCCGGGGCCTGCTGATAACAATGCCTAAAACAGAAGAAAACAGTCTTTTTAATACATATAGATATAAAAACAAATGTAGGTTTTAATCTTTTATGGACTAATTGCATTAAATTTCCAACATGATGACATTTTCCTTTTCATTAAGCTGAAAACTTGGAACTTTTCTCTTTTCCAAACGAACAATCTGCATCCCGACAGCATCTGTATCTACGCATCCATCCTCTGTTTGCAAAGGTTTTAGTTTTTTCTTTGTTTTTAAACCTAAAAGAGAAATAAAATCATGGTTATTAAAGATATTTATTATCCTATAAAAGATATTTCACAAAAATATTAAGTTGTCTTAAAGGTCAAAAGATAATTTGTGGCTGTAAAGTTTATGCATCGTTGGATTGTGAAGGTTGACACAGATGTTCCTTAAAACACCCCGTCTCTACAAATAAACTGATAAACTAAAGAAACTTCTTCAAAGTTCATGAAAATCATGTTTTTATTTCAATTTTCTCTTTGTAAAATATGTTGGTAAAAGTTTTAAACTTTAGTTTTCTGAGCTGGAAGGTGTTGCAGGTTGTGTTTATAGCATGAAGCTTCCTGCAGCCCTGCAGGTGTTCATACATGTTGGTCAGCAGTTCTGCTTATAACGCAGAGTCCACGTAAACACAAAATCATTAATAAAGCTGTGAAAAACACAAGAGGATGAATTATGTGTAAAGATGATCAGAGACTAACCAGGAGTCTCGTAAACTTTTTCTCTTTTTCACACTGAGAAACAGAAATAAGGACACGTTGTATTTTCATGTGTTCCTGCAGATTCTTACGTACTTTATGAAAACAGAAACTTAGAACTCATTTTACATTGTATCTTCTGGCGTTTTGCTTTCATTTGTTCCTATTTATTCAGTTCCATCCATAAGCAAAAGCAGAAAAATGATTTTACAGCTGTTAAACTGTATTTTTGCTGCAACAGGAGTCCTTCAAACGAGTCATATAAGGACTCCAAACAAGGACGTGACTTCTTAGCATTTTTTAACGTACACATTAAACTGGAACAAAGATATCTGGAAAATTATGGCAACATAAATTTTATACCAACAAAAGCAAGTTACTTAAAAACCAAGCAGCACATGTCAGACAAGTTAATGCTCAATATTTCAGTAGAAGAGATGCCCTGAGGACTTTAGCAATAAAAATGTATTAAACTGGTACAGATAGATGCATGAACATGAGGACATGTGCGTGTCTGTGCACACATACATGTACGTGTGTGTGTAACTAGAGACTTTCATGTAAATTATGTATGCATATTTGTATTTAGATCATAAACTGCATATAAAAGATGGGCGGAGCCTCCATGACGTCACCCGTAGGTTTCTGAAGAGCTGAATTGAAGCTCGGTGGGCGGTTCCTACATCACCATGTTGGCAGGGTCATGCGTGTTGTCTCACCTGGAAAATACAAATATGGGCAAAGAGGTGGAGCTGAGAGGGGGGCTGTGAGCGTCATGGTGGATGATTGACATCGAGCGAACTCCGAGCTTTCTGTATCTAAGAGCTAACCGAGCTAACCTGGAGATAGCAGGCTGAAAAACCGCAGTTGTTCTACATTCTTCTTACTTCAAGCGGGAGATCAGATACCTGTCAATCAAAAGGACACGCCCCTATTAAACCCAAAATGGATTTTTTTTTTTTACCAGGCTGTAAACATGTTTATTCCTGCTGTGAAGTTGGTCTTTTTAACATGGGAGTCTATGGGGATTTGCTCTGTTTTGCAGCCCCTAGTGGATGAAGGGGGAACTGCAGTTTTATGCACATCGGCTTCACTGTTAACCGCCGGAGGTTGCTGATTGGGTTTAGATAGAGTATTGTTAAAAGCATACACAGATATATAGATAGATAGGTTTGTCGTGTGTCTGGTGGTGTCTACATGTCGACAGCATGATGAAGAGGATGGCATCGATACGAGCTGTGAATAATAACATTTGATTTGTCGTCCAGACTTTTTTTTCAAGTTTTAATCGTCTCGTTCTGTACTTTCTACTGAAACATTGAAGTTCTACACTTGCTTTCTAAACGGTAGAAAATCAAATGAATTTCACCTGTTAAGGTTATGGTACATTTTAGGGTCATTCTGACTGTTTCTGTTTATTACATACTAACTCAGCTCCAGTGAAGTGGCAACATTGTGTAAAACATTAGAAACCAAAATAATCTGCAAATCTTTTCTGACCCACATCCAACTAAATACACTAAAATACAAAATATTTAATGTTCAAACTGATGAAACTTTATTGCTTTTTTGCAAATATTCTCTAAGTTTGATTTTAATGCTAAAACCTTCACTATTTAAACTGCTTTCATCGTCACGTCTGCATTTCACTGCTTTCCTTTCCCACACATTCATCATGCATACACACTAAGACAGGCATTATTTCCCTTTAGCATCATCAGGAAGCAAGCGCATCCTAAATGAGTCCCTTATTAGATGGACTTTAATCATGTTTGTTGTCGGCGCCTGTCATTGCGGTGTTTGTCAGCGCCTCTTGTTTATTCGCGCTGTCAACGTTCGCAGTGACGTCATGAGAAGATAAACACAGTTTCAGTCTTCAAACTGAGAACACTGGAGGCGAAGACGAGCAGGTGGCAGGAGAGGACGATGAAGTCAAGCTCAGTGGATGTGGCTTCAACATGCCCTTGAAAAGAGTGACACTTGTTCCTGATAAGCACTTCCTCCTGTTGGAGCAGTGAGATGTGAAGACATTGATGTGCAAATGAACCGGCTTTGTTTGTCTTTCTCCGTCTACCTTTCTGTCTCTCCTGCTTATCGTCTGGCATTTTGTCCTCTTTATCTGCCTCCCTCGTTCTGCCTCTCGCACTCCGGAGCAAATCGAGTCTGAATGAGCTCCAAATTATGACACTTCCAGGCAGTCGGTCCGCGTGGTAAACTATCATCAGTCGGCACGGCGATGCACGTCTGGCCGTCTATCAGCAGCCTTAGGCATTTTCTGCAGCTTTTCTCTCATTATCCTGCAATGAATAATCACTCAGTTGTTCCTCTTTAACCGTACTGAGTGAAGGAGCACGAGAGGTCGACATAAGCTGCGTTTCAATGACACCTGGAATTCTGCAAAATGGCACTAATGGAAACAACTTCATTAAAAAAAAAAGTGTTTACGCTCTCATGAGGTTTTTTTCCAGACGTTTTAATATAGAAACTTATCACGAAAGTGGTATAGAAACACTTTTTCTGCATTTATGTGTCCCGGATGTGACGTGGGGGGATCATGTGACCAGTTCATTTCTGATAAAGATGGCATGATGTGAACAAATATTGAACTTCAGAGTTTTAGAAAAGAAAATGAGGCAGAAACGCCTAAAAAAGTTGGAGCAGATTCTCCGCAGCAAGTAAAAAACCCACAAAATAACGCTACGAGGCGACCTCACGTAAGCCTCAATCCTCGTAAAATCTCGTCAGCTGGATGAGATTTTACCAGAACTGAGGCTTATGCTCTAAACACTGTTCAATTATTTGTTGAAACTTACAAATATCTCTTTTATTTAGCAAAAAAAAAAAAACTGTAACAGAGACGTAGTTGTAACAACAGCTTTGTTTCCATCACACCTAGAATTCAGCAAAACAAAATATTGCAATAAAGAAAAAACGCTAATGGAAACAACTACATTAATAAGTGTTTAAGCTCTCATGAAGTGGTTTTTCAGACGTTTTGATAAAGAAACATATTGCAAAAATGTAGTGGAAACACTTTTTTTGCATTTGTGTGTCCCAGATGTGAAGGTCATGACCAGTTTATTCCCAGTAAAGATGGCGTGACGTGGAACAAACGGGGAACTTCAGAGTTTTAGAAAAGAAAATGAGGCAGAGAAGTCGTAGCAGATTCTCCGCAGCAAGTAGAAAACCCTCAACATAACGCTACGTGGCGACCTCGCATATGTCCCGGTGGCGGTGAAGGTTTGGTGTGGACACAAACGCAGAGATGATCAAACTGGGATGCAGGTTGAAGACTGCGTTAATCCAGACGAAGAACTCAGGGGACTAACGCAACGATCCAGCAACTCAAGACAAAAACTGAGGGGTATAAATACACAGAACACAACGAGACACAGGTGAAACAATGAACTGAATGAACCCAGGTGAACAACTGAACACAGACAAAGACAAAACAGGAACAACCTACAAAATAAAACAGGAAACCAGGAACAGGAAAACATAACCGCATGACAGCATAAGTCTCCATCCTCGTAAATTCTCATCGACTGATGGGATTTTACCAGAACTGATGTGCTAAACACTGTTCAGTTGTTTGTTGAAACTTATAAATATCTCTTTTATTTGGCAAAAAGGTGTAATGGAAACATAGCTATGGACACACCTTCCGTCTAACGCCAGCCTGAGGTGCCAAACAGACACTTTCAGGGTGTCTGGAAGCATCTGGATGCCTTCAGAGCAACACTGCATGCGGTTGAGTGAGTCAAACTGACCTCACATCATTATAATACCGCTGCATATCTTCAGCATTAATAAGTAATGAGGAGGAGCAGAGGCCTGAAGAGACGGAGGAGCGTTGCTGTTTCTGGGTTGGCAGGATGAATCTGGGTAAATCTGCTTCACGCGGTCTCAGCACCGCGTCTCCGACGCCCACAGGCGAGGTCCATCTCAGACCGTTCCACTGCCTGCTTTCCAACAGGTCTGACTGCTTTGAGTGGGCAAGCTCCACCTGTGAGTGTGATTAAGTGTGTGAGCACGCAACAGAGCAGAGCGGGATTTATCCGCGGTGGTTGGTGATAAACAAAGGATGTAAAAATTGATTAGCTGAAGACCTTAGAAAGCATCAGACAAGCAGCAGCATGTTTGCAGCGGATGTAACGGCTCAGTATTCAGGCGGGGTCCATTCTACATGCAAAAACTCTGCTGTTTTTCAAACACAAACATGTGAGACACAGTAGAATAAACCACATTTATGGTGTTTATTCCCACATTTGCAGTATTTCTGTTACAAGCAGTTCATAACATTTTTATGATATAGTTCAGAGAAAGAACTTCTCACATCTGGATTGGTATCCTGCAGCCGTTCTGTCTGTTTTCTCTGAGAAATCCAGAGTTAATATGAAGGATTGATTTAGTTCTCTGACAATAATCCCATGACCCAGCGGTGCAACAGTCTGGTCACTGAGATCTGCTGTCCTGCAACTTTCAGACGCATCTTTCCCCAACACGCCTGAATCAAACGTACGTCTCGTTTTCAGGTTTCTGCAGGCTGGATGACATGCAGATGAAGGGATTCAGACATGTGAAGCAGGTGTATAGGAGGAGGGAAACATCTAACAGTTGCAGGATTGTAGATCTCCCAGACCGGACTTGGCTGTGCCCGACATGAAGCGAATCTTTAATCAGAACATCCGTACTCATCAGGACTTCCCTGGAAAACAACGTCTAGGTTACCTATACTGTATTTTACGCAGCGTTAGCCACACCTAACCGTAACCCAGCATTGTCCAATCACACCGACTCGGCCATTGAGGATCAAAGTTTTCGATATATTCTTGCTTCAACACAACTGACCCAATGAAATGGATGTAACAGTCTATGAACTTCTGCACAATGACTCATTCATTTGAAAACCTGTCACAGGACACCTGTGCCAAAGTTTCTATATTAAATAGATGGAGGGACAGAGCGCCTGCAAACAGATTTTTAATCCAAGCTGAGCGTTATCATTCCCACTTTACAGAGATATGAGATTTCCAGAAATATTCAAGCAATCAAGAAATACTTCAGTTGAATGATCACATTACATCTGTCAAGTTGCACAAAATAAATAAACCAAACCAACGTTGGTCAGAATTTGTTTGCACAAGGTGTTTGTGGTGAGGTAGTTGAAATAAAAAGTTTCCATACCTGCTGAGGACCTACTGGAACATGCGAGGACGCTCGCATTGGGACGGGATTTGATCTACAGCTATCAGAGCTTCAACCCAAGCAGCAGCCTCCGGTGGTTAAAAGTGAAGCTGATGCGGAAGTGCATAAAACTGCAGTTCCCCCTTCATCCACTAGGGGCTGCAAAACAGAGCGAATCCCCATAGACTCCCATGTTAAAAAGACCAACTTCACAGTAGAAATAAACATGTTTACAGCAGGAATAAACATGTTTACAGCAGAAATAAACATGTTCACGGCAGAAATAAACATGTTTACAGCAGAAATAAACATGTTTACAGCAGAAATAAACATGTTTACAGCAGAGATAGGTACCTGATATCCCGCTTCGAGAAGGAGGAACGTTGGAAAACCGCAGTTTTTAGCCAGTTAACAGTTGGACTTAGCTTTAGCCCGCTTACCTCCGTTAGCTGGTTAGCTCCTGTTATCGCTGGGTTAGCTCGGTTAGCTCTTAGCTACAGAAAGCTTGAAGTCGATGAAATCATCCACCCCCAGGCTCACACCCACTCTCAGCTCCACCTCTTTGCCCATTTTTGTATTTTCCAGGAGAGACGACACGCATGACGCTGCCAAGATGGTGATGGTAGGAACCACACAATGAGATTCAGTTTAGCTCTTTAGAAATCTACGGGCTCCATCCATCTTTTATATACAGCCTATAGTGCAACCACACTAACAACGTGTGCATGGATATGGTAAATCCATTTGTCCAAAGGCGTTTTCTTTAACAACTGGTGATCCATTTACATCTTAAAAGATCTGCCGTTTATTTACAAACTATAAGATGTGAATTTCTGACGAGCGCCATTGGCTTAAAGTGCAGCCATAAAAAGGTTTGTTTCATACAAGTTATTAAACTACTTTTTGAGTGTATTCGTCAAAAACAGCCATAAACAGTGAACATTGTTAACCAATTACAGCAATTTTCTGTTTACCGTTAGCTTTACTACGTCAAGGGTCGTGGAGGTGTGGATCCAAATGCAGGAACAGCTTTTAATCCAAATGAAGAACTGAACGGGAAACATCTGGAACCAACCATTAAACACAGTAAACCAGCAAACGAGAGAAACCAAGGCATATGTATACAAGGAAACCAACAAGACACAGGTGTAACTAATAAGCTAAATGAATCCTGGTGATCTAATAAACAGGAAACAAGGCAGACAGAAATCACAACTACAAAATAAAACAGGAAACAAGAACAGAAGTCCAAACCGGACATGTGAAGGATCTTCTGTTTGCAGGAAGCCGTGACGGCTGAGTCATCGTGCTCTGACGGATCGGAAAGTCTTAGTTTAAAGTTTAAAGTTGGTCGACACGTCAGGGAAATATGCTGACAATAGATTTGTTTTGCAGGCAGATTTTCTCATTAACAACCAGGATGTTTCTGTAAACAGCATCAGCAGATCGGAAACACAGCGGTGACTCAGCGACTCCTCTCCATGTGTCGCCTCTAGCTGTTGTCCGTATTCCAGATGTCTAAGAGTACTTTCATCACACCACACTTCTTCCTGCCAAGATAAATGTTTCTGTTGCTGGAAATGAGGCAGTAAAGTGGATTCCTGGACGTCTCCAGCCATCCTGGTCGCAGAGATCAGGAGACTGTTTCATTCTAACACATTTCAACAAACCCAAGTATCCCAGTTTGGTTTTGGCACTTCTGAAGTAACACATTCTCACACTGAAATGTAGAAAAGCTTCGCTAGCTCAGTTTCAACACCACAGTTTAGACCAGAGCATCTAACCTGAAAAATACATCAG
This sequence comes from Telmatherina bonti, assembly GCF_933228915.1. Lineage (NCBI taxonomy): Eukaryota > Metazoa > Chordata > Actinopteri > Atheriniformes > Telmatherinidae > Telmatherina > Telmatherina bonti. The sequence continues at coordinate 37,885,694 of NC_136629.1, forward strand.
ACTTCTGCAGTCAACAGCTGTTTGTTTACCACGCAAAGCCTTCAGCATTAATTCAAGCGAGCGGACAGTGTTTGCAGACCTGGCAGGCTGGTTTCACAGCTTGGAGGAACGGAAGCTAAAAGCTACTTCACTGAGCTCATTTTTATCCTTGTAAGACTGAATAAACGTCTCCAAGATTCCGTGCATAAATAGCTTATTTACATATTTTAGTGACATTGTAACATTTGCAAGGTGAAACTAAAACTTTAAAATGTTAAAAACGGGACATGTGAACCTGATCATGTAGGGTCAGGGCTCTACGCTGCAGCCATATGGCTGCGGTGTGGACCGCAAAATAAATAAAAAAAATAAAAATAATATGAGGTCTTTATTTGGTCCTTTAACAAAATGTGGTAACAAAAAGACAATTTTAAAAAATACTTTCTGTTCTGATGATGCACCGCTGCATGACCTTTATCTGGCGGTCCGGCTTGATGCTAGTTGTAGCCCCTTCCATGGGGATGAAGACTTGTCACAAGCTGTTGCATTTTTTTGCTAAATAAAATCAATATTTCTAAGTTTTGACAAACAAGAATTGTGATTTGCAGATGTTTCAACTGAACAGTATTTAGCACATAACCTTCAGTTCCCGTAAAATCTCGTCTGGCTGAGGAAATTTTACGAGCATTGCGGCGAATACAAGGAAGCCACGTAGCATTACTCTGAGATTTTCTACTAACTGTGGAGAATTTACTGCAGCTTATCTCCCTCATTTTATTTTCTGAAACTCTAAATTTAGCTGTTGTTTGTTCCACACTGCGACATCTTTACCGGAAACAAACTGGTCACATGACCCCCCACATCCCAACCGTAAAAATGCAAAAAAAGGGCTTCCATTACACTCTGGTGATGTATTTCTATGTGGACACGTATATAAAACATTTCTTTCTTGCAATATTTAGTTTTTGTGGAATTTTAGGTGTAACTAAAACACACCTACAGTCACCCTGAACTCCTTCAGACACCGTCTTTTTATTAGCCATAAAATTACACTTTTTTCATTATCTCTAAAAATGATTTACTATGGGAGGAATTCTGTTCAAGGTGCAGATGACAAATTCTTTCCACTTGAAAGAATGTTCATTTTTACTGGGATCCAGATACGCTCGGGACTGAACTCCTCCATCTGTTTATATTATATTATATTATATTATATTATATTATATTATATTATATTATATTATATTATATTATATTATGACTTTGCTGGCCCTCCTCCATACAGTCGTGTTTCTTAGTTTTTTTCTTTATACTATTAGTTATTACTATTAGTAATAAAGGAGTACTACTAGTTATAATACTATTACTATATTATTAGTTATTATGAGGAGCTGTAATATATCCTGGAAAAGTAAGGCTTTCTCCGTTTTGCCGTTTTTCTTTGTGATGTAATTGGGTTGCCAGGTAAGGAGCCATTGATGTGACTCAGGTGTGACGGAGTTGCAGGGTAGCCAGACTCTTCATGATGACTGGAAGTTGCCTGAAATCTGCTTTCTATCCAGACGTCTCGCCCCGCCTCACACCCACACCTGTTGCTCTGAACTTTGGATTCTGTGCTGCATTAAAACAAAACATCTCTAATGTATACGAGTGTGTACTTTTTAGAGGATTGGAATGAATTTCTTTGAGTGCAGTCAGACTGAAGCACAGAACTTTAAAATAGGATGTTAAAATAAGGTTATAGTGTCAGATTCAGCAACACATCCTGCAGGCTGCTTCAGGAAAGAGATATCAAACCAGAGAGAGAGAATCCAGACTGCGAGACCACCGAGAGGCAGACGCAGCCACCGACGGCTACATCATTAAGACCAAAGTTATAAAAAGTTGATAATTAAAGACAGGTCTCACAGGACACACGGAGATAATTGGCTTTCTCAGTCACGACACTTTGACCCACTTTAATAGCAATAACTTAATAAGTATCAAAGTCAGATGGAGAAATGAGAAAATAACATCTTTTCTGTGACTGAATGATGTCATTGTGGGCGCTGGTGTGCGTTAGCTTCCCTCCAACATCCAGCGGTTTGGTCCGACCAAACAAGTGATTTTAGCTCATTTAAATACAAGACTCAGCGTCATAATTACTGATAAGATGTATTTCCTTTTTAATTTGAAGGTAAATTTCTTTTTAAAAGCGAAAGTTGAGCCGATAGTGATGAAACGAAGCTGATAATTAAGACATTTATGCTGATTATAATCTTATTTACTGACTTGAAGCAGATCAGCTGTAACAACAACGATTTAAAATCTTTTTTATTTAACACACGAGTTTGTAAAAGTTGATTTTTTTATTGCATCCATGGAACTTCTTTTAAAAAAAAGGTGCAGTGACCAAAGAAGGAAAACTCGGGGGAATTGAAAGTGGCTGAAAAGGCCAAAGAGTCACACAGGAAATGAAATCTGACGTGGACGCTTGTTATTAAGAGTCAGAGTTCACCGAACTCTCCTCAGTTCAGCAGTTAACCTCCGATCTACGTCTCAGATTACTTCTGCTAATGTGTAATATTGTGTAAATGAGGGTGTTTGTGTGTGAGTGTGTGTGCACGTGCCCATGATGTTCATAAAAAAGGCAATAATAGTTCCTCAAAGTGACCTCCGACCCTCTCACTCACTCGGCAGCTTTATTGAATCAGGGAGGAGGTGTTGATTTGTGTGTGTGTGTGTGTGTGTGTGTGTGTGTGAGTGTGTGTTGCTGTCAAAGCTTTAAAGGAAAAAATGAAAATGTTCCCACAGAGCCGGAGACGTGCAGCCAACAGGAAACCCTGCAGTTCCACCAGTGGCCACTAGGCGTCGACACCAACACCATGAATAGTGATGTAATTAACAGAAAAGACGACGCAGAAGAGCTACAAAAAAACTGAACCAGCAGGTGGGAACAGAAAGCATGTGGTATAAATACACGGAAAACACAACAAGACACAGGTGGAATGGATAAACTTGATGAACCGAGGTGGACTAACCAACAGGAAATACAAAGAAAACTACAAAATAAAACAGGAAGCCAGAACTAAGACAAAAAACATGACACCATGACGTTATCCGAGAATGGTCAAATGGAGATTCCATTAAATTTGGTATTGATCTGGAAAGAATAGTGTGTGTGTGTGTGTGTGTGTGTGTGTGTGTGTGTGTGGTTATGTTTGTGTGTTGGTGGGGGGGGCGTTCCCCAAGGAAAAGATCTCAGGCTTAACCGTTTCAGTAAAAATTGGAACATGTAGGAGATGTAATTTATTTTTGAGCCTCAAACACAGGTTATAGAGACACGAATGACTGTCAGGAAACTTTAAAAACTTTCATAGAATGGGAACTTTATTTTGAAATGCCATTATGTTCACTTTATCTGCCCTGGTTGGAAAGAATCTACGCCTCAGACTGATGTCCACAATCTCTTTATTTGTCATGGAACACCATGAAAACTAAAAATAACAGAATGCATCAACCTTTACAGTTAAACAAAAATAAATCAGTCGTGCCAAAGCCACGTAAACCAGCGGTAGATAAGTTCAATGAGCGTAAAGGTCCCTTGTTTTGTGTACGCGACATCTGTTTGTGTTTCTATCAGACTCCCGCTGACACTTCCGGGTCATGTGACTCATTTAAGCTTAAAAACCAGGCAGATTTAACAACTTCTGCCAGGAAGCTTATAAAGGAGCATTCAAATATGTAATTATAGACATTAAAAAAAACAAAACAACGCTTAATACTAAATGTCAGCGTCGTCATGGAAACACGTAAACAATCCCCGCGTTAGCTATGTTCACACATCCAGATGGCTTTGTCGTAAATATATTGATGCTGTTTTAATAAAAAAAAACCAGGAACAGAATAAAAATCATTGTTATGTCATGTTAAAGGTCCGTTTTGAACATCAGTGCATCTAATAGTGTGTAGAAAATAAATGCAGATCTGTGACGAAGGCTGGATATCGTCCAGTTTGCGAGGGGGGGGGCGGGACTTCTGAGGTGACCTGCAGTTAACATACCAAACTGTACGCTTTGCTGTATTTCCCAGACTTGAGTCGGGACTCCTTCGTCACACCTGCAGCTGTCACACAGTGAATAACTTTCATCTCATTTACAGGAAAACAGCAGATCAATGAGCGTTTCTTCTGACTGCACAGCCAAACAATCTGCCGCGTTGATGACAGAGTTATGATTGAACGGTGGGACAGGCAGCTGCCCCCGTCAGCGACGACTCACAGCAGTAATTACACGGTAAGAAGCAAAAGGAGCCTGAATTCTCACCTCATGAATCTACTTAACATTAAGGAGATTCTGGCCGACATTAATCAAACTCCGACACAGAAAACTGGTCAGAAACAGTGAAATCAAAGTCATGTGATCAGGTTTAAAACGCTTTAAAGTGGTGGAATGTATATGTATGTGTGTGTGTGTGTGTGTGTGTGTGTTCACCTTTGTGCTCCAATGTATTTTTAACGCTGGCGGGCGACCATCAATAACGCAGACGTTTGAAGTCAGTCTTCACCCATCTATCAGGCTTGTGTGCTGCCCAGGGCTCGAACCCACGGTCCCCCTCATTTATCTTCCCACGTTTTCCCACCCTGACAGCCCGCCACCCCCACTTAACCACACACACACTCGTCCCCTCTCTGACCTACAATGACTAACATGAAACTACGGTTCAGACGAAAGCTGGCTGATAACATCTTGTGGGAGATGAAATGGATGGAGGGAAAACGAGGTGAACTGGTCTCTACTGGTTTTTTATAGATTCTTTTTCTTCCACAGAAAACTTAAAATCTGTATTAATGGAGACGTTTCAGACGACGCCAGAATTACTTGCTATCAAAAGTTGTTTTTTTTTTTTTTTTTTAAATGTGAACGGATAAAATCTAAGTTAGTTAGTCAGTAGTTAGTAGATTTTTAGTTGGGTCAGTCGTTCAGCAAATGATTGAGAAAAGACGGCGAAACACCAAAAACAATGGATGAATAGATATTAATGGTTTAGATATTGGTAATAATTAACTATAATGAAGATGTGGTGATGCAGCAACGATGGTGAAACCATCACATGTGTTTATAGTCATAATAATAATAATAGATGAGGCCATTGGTGGCAGGTTCCAGTTGCAGTGGTTACCATGCCAACCAAAGCACCTCAGTGACCCCCCCCACCACGGCACCTGAATCCAAAATACCCCATCAAGCCGACACTAAATCTGTGTTTGAATATTTATTTATTTTCTTAAATCCTTTCATTGTTCGTGTAATTTTATCTGTCTGAAGACATTCATCCATCATCCAAACCGCCGAGTCCGATGAAGGGTTGCAGGGAAGCTGGAGCCTATCCCAGCAGGCTTTGGCCGAAAGGCGGGGTACACCCTGGACAGCTCGCCAGTCCATCACAGTCCACCCCAGGAACGCTAAGGACCACAGGAACATAAGGACCATAAGAACATAAGTTAATAGTTTACAGGCGTGTCGGTGCGCAGAAGAAACGGGCGATGTGAGCGTGTCGGGGCACGTTACAGCGTGGAGCCGACTGATCGTAGCAACGTTACCTGCAGCTGCACGTTTATTACTGAAATGATGATTTATTACTGCACTCTGGTGCAGAGTGTCTGCCGATTAGCCATTGATTTAAATCAGCTGTGTGGCAGCAGGGACACTCCTAACATTTGCAGGACTTTGGCACTCGAGGACCGGAGTTGCCTACCGCTGGTCTACAGAAACTCCAATGATGCTCAGCGTCAATAGACAAACCTTCGTGTTTCCATAAATAACAAAATGAGAAGTAAATGTTTTGTAGCATGTCTATTTTTAACATAAGGATTGTAGAGAAAAAGGAATCTGGCTTCTTCGTCTGGCTGATGGATTAACTAAACATCCAGCAGACTGAAGGAAAAAGACTTTATCTGTTCACCCACATAGAATCTCCCACGACCCACTTCTGGGTCGGGGCCCGTCTTTAGGAGCATATTGTGTAACAACATGGTGCAGACGCTCGTGAGCCCCATCAGGAACACGCCTAACATGTGCTTTACTAGAGCCGTTCTTCCAGGATCTCCTTCCTGCCATCCACGGCTTCATGGCTGCTTCCAACATGCAGACGTTGGGACAGTTTCAGGAAAAGTACAGTTACACATCTGGAAACTGGATCTTTAAAAGCCGGGATACAAACTGCATCAGACTGACAATAATTATTATTATAATACACACACACACACACACACACACACACACACACACACACACACACACACACACACACACACACACACAATGTGCACAGCCTTCTTCTCTGACTTGGTTATTTATGTTGTGCTGTTTCAAGGCCATAAATATGCCAGAAATATTGCAGAGAACAGTAAAATATGAACAAGATGCTTTGGAATTAAACACTGGCAATCCATCAAAATGAACCCCCCGCCTCACACACACACACACACACACACACACACACACACACACACACTCTGGAGCTGCTTAACCCAGTAATGAAAAGCCACAGAACTATTTCCAGCTGCTTTTGTATTCTCTTCCAGTCTCGTCTTTAACAATTCTCCCTCCTCCTCCCCCTCCTCCTCCTCCTCCTCTTCCTCCTCCTCCTCCTCCTCCTCTTCCTCCTCCTCCTCCTCCTCCTCCTCCTCCTCCCCCTCTCCCTCCTCCTCCTCCTCCTGAGCGGGCTTCGCAGGATGATGACCTCAAGGCGTGTCGGTCTGTTAGTGGAGTTTCAGACCATCCTGCAACTCTTCCTCCATGTTTCATCACGCCGCTGCAACGTTCCCACCCGCTACCTCCTGCTCTCCTGAAAGTCCTGCTCACTTTGCAAAGCCATAAAAAATGTAATTAACAGAGGAAAATGATTTTTTTTTCTTCAGAGAAAATCATTTGATATGTGTGAGAAAGAAATCCGTTTATCCATAAAGTCAAGGCGAAGTGCTTTATTAAAACATAAGTTGAAAAGTCTTAATCGTCGGCGCTTTGTGATAAGAAGAGACCGGAGTGTGTGCTGCAGGCCGGATCCTACGGAGCATCCATCGCTACAAAGTGTGATTTAGACATTTTGAAGCAGGACTGCTTAACTATCACCTGCTGCAAATACTGCTTGAAGATTAAATAAACTCTTATTTAAGCCTTCTTGCATCGTTAATCAGCCTCGATGCCATGGATGTTTATTAGCGCTGTGACGATATGCTTTTGTCCCGAATAAATTCCGTTCTGATTTTTTGGGTGCCGAGTTAAATTGTGATTCTCACAATTCTTCAATATTGCTGATTTTTTATGATTAAAAACAGAAAAAAATGAACAAAAATTCTTTTTGATCGTTATTTTTCTTGATTTCAATTAGGAATAACACATTCTGCTGCTATAATGTCCAAGAAGTAAAAAGATCCATAAAAACAATAAAAATTTGCAAAAGTTTTATTGTGCATTATTTTTATTAATTGGAAAAAATCATTAATTTTTTTTTCTTTTTTTACAAAAAAACTATTTTAAAATTGTGAAGCAAAAAATCGTGATATTCGATTTTTCGATTCAATTTTCCCACCCTTAATATTTATCAAACTGTTTATGATATTTAGCATATTTCTGGATTGATACCATCTGATCTGACGCGATACAGCAGCTCTGATCTGCATGAACTAACTTAACTCGAGTGGAACCGCCTCAAACCATCCTGTTAATCTGGCAAACCAGCATAATCCTGGTTAACCAGTTCCTTTTCTCTCAGTCACAACTTCCGTTGTCATCCATCCTTCCGCCATCAGTAACACACAGCTCCACAGGCGTAAACTCTGTCCTGCAGACTGTTGCTTCCTGCTCCAACACGCCTGACTGGAATGAATGCGTCATTGTGAAAAAGCTGAGCAGAAACTGTTGGATTGGTTGGATCTGTTTCAGGTGTGTTGGAGCAGGAAAACAGCAGAAACCTGCAGGAGAACCTGAACAACACATCATGATGCTGTCAGTAACAGACATCATGGCTTCATCCTCATCCGCTGACTTATCGATCCTTCATTAAAACGAGCTGAACGGCACTTTAACCACCGCATATGAAAAACCAAGCGGTCCAGTTGGTGGCGTTGCAGCCACCAGTGGTTGAACTGGAAACTTGAGACCACACCTGGTTTGCATGTGAGCTTGTGGGGGTGAACCCCTCTCAGACTGCAGCGGTCATTCTGGTATTCTTAGTTGAATTTGGGGGAAAAAAACCACTTATATTAGTTGTTGTGAGCTGTTTAAATGGTTTTGTTTTGTTTGTTTACTGCAAACAGCAGCTGGTTTGTACATTTTACCAACAGCTGACAGAACTCTGGGAACCAATAAATTAGATTTATGTAGCCAAGGCTAACAGGTTACAGGCTTTTATTGAAATCAAAGGAAAAATATCTTTACATTAATAGTCTGGATCTCCAAGTTGAAATATTTGCAAGGAGTTAAACAAAAAGGTTCATAGAAAGGTGTGATACGGGTCCAGAAGTCGGCTTTTGGGGCTCATTGTGACACCTGATGTCTGACCACCATGATTTGCATGGCTAGCTCCGTGTTGGGAACTGTCGAGGCTGCTGACACCGGGGCCTGAACGTGTCCTTCCTCTGCAACAACAAAAAGTCAGAAATATCTGCCTTTCTTGTCACGCTTTGTGTGGGATGTGGATCCAAATGCAGGCTGACGAGGCAGGCGCAGGAAAACCAAGGCTTCATCACATCAACACAAAACAGGGACTGGACAACTGAAATATGGACAAATACAGGAAACAACGATGAAACCAGGGGTTATAAATACACCGAGGACAACTAACGAGACACAGGTGACGTGAGTTAATTAAGTCAGGTGATCTAACGAGGAGGAAGCAAACCAGAACACACAAGCAGAGTAACATCAAGATAAAACTCAAAAGAAAAACTCAGACCATGACATTTCTCTTCATTTCTGGGTAATCCTTTCCAAAGAAAAGGACATTTACGGGCAGTAGTGGAGCGGTCCCTCACCGATGGTGGTATACTGTCAATGATTTGCCCTTAAAAAAAGAGAGGCAGAGGGAGTCTGGCTGCTAGACTTATAAACATCTTTATGATGTCTAAAATTAATGCAGCTGCTGGCTAACTGCACTATTGTGGATTTGGTATCATGAGCTGATCTGCTGGTCGACGTACATTCATGGGAATGTTTGTAATTGTAAAAGCAGCATCACAGATGCCTGAAGAAGTGGGGATACTCCGTGTACCCGCGTACACCCTGGACCACACTACTGTTTACGGGACATTTTCATACCATAGTTTACTTTGAAATATCAGCTAGCAGCCTTGCTAGCTTCTTGTTTTCATGGAAACCAACAGTTTAGTCAGTGCTAAGTAGGGTTGCCACCCGTCCCGTAAAATACGGAATCGTCCTTTATTTGACAAAGAAATGTATTGGATTGAACAAATACGGGACGCACTTTACGCATATATATATATATATATATATATATATATATATATATATATATATATATATATGGTTTAATCATTAATCATGTGTGTAAGGGTAGGCGCAAATAAGTTATACTTCTTACCCCTTTTTAGATGTGTATATATATATATATATACATATTATATATATATATATATTTAACTTGCTAGTATCTGGTCCTCCTGATTGTCAATGGTTTTGTTCTCCACAGGGACCATGAATCTAGAGGTGGCTTGTGTGGGTGTATAAATGTATGTGTGTGGGTGGGTATGTGTGTGTGTATGTATGTTTATATATATATATATATATATATATATATATATATATATATATATAAATGTATATATATAGATAATGTTGATAATTTAAAAAAAAAAAAGTTTCCATATGTTTGTGGAGATTCCTGTTTTCACAGCGTTATGGAGCCTAATTAGCAACTTTACATTCAGCAATGTTTCACAACAAAGAATGTATTTATTGTTAATAAAGCATTTCAATCTTTAGGTTTGACTAATTGCTTTCTTGATCACCTCTTTACCCAAGACATTAGCTCAAAATGAAACAAACCACTGCTGATGGTTATGGCCCAAGGAAGCCATAACCATCATTGTTTTAATTTCTGAAAGGTGGCAACACTAGTGCTAAGTAACATGGACACTCTTTAAAGACTCTTTACAAACTTATTTTCTTCTTCTTCATGTGAAAATATAGAAGAAATGAGTTGATCATAAATACACTCAGTGAAACCAAACATGACGTTTCTGCATATTGTTTTTAAAGCTAATCTAACGCCACAGTATTAATATATCAGCACTGCTATGTAGCAAAGACAACATGGCCAGACTAGTAAAATTATCTTTACATCTTCTCTTTTCCTTCCTCTACTCAGAGCGAAACGCTCCCGTTACAAGGTGAGAAATGATGATTGGAGGGAGTATCCGTGTAACATATGGAAAGAAGTTTCCCAGGAGAGATGTCCACCATTAAGACTTTAACCTACTGCTGGTTCAAAGGGCCCCTCGCTGCTGACCTAGCTCTCTGTGAGCATCTGTGTGTGTGTGTGTGTGTGAGTGTGTGTGTGTGGGAAGGAGAGACCTAGTTGTCGGACGAGGTCCTGCTGTTTTCCGACATCCTCATACATCACTCAGTCTAACGCTGCTCTCACTCTGACTCCCTTCAAACAGAGGCGTTCCTGACACACGTGCACACATCAGAACACAGAAACGCGCCGGTCGGAGACGAGCCAAACGTCAGGAATCATGTGGTTTAATTAATTACCATCAAGAAGTGACCAAGGTCGGACCGCAGCTCAGCTGGAGAATGTTCCAGAGGTTACGGCCTTCTCATCTGACTTCTCTCAAGCTGTCAGCCGTCTGGGAGGCGTGAAGAAAGATCACCTTAAAAAACAGCAACTTGTGCGTGCACGTGGAGCAAACTGCTGAAATACCATCATTCAGTGGAGTAGCGGTCAGTCAAGAAAACTTTTCTTCACGGGACCCCAGGAGTAGCCCAGAAAAACGTGACATGTTTAGTTCAGAGTTTTTCAACCTTTTTCAAGTCAAGCTACATTTTAACTCACAAAATCACAGAGCGCGCCACAAACCAACAATGTTTGTTTTAAAGCCCATATAAATAATATAATGTCCATCTGGTCAAAATGTCGTGAATAGAAATCAGATAAACAAAAGAAACAGGAATTTTATGATCCTTCACAGGCCTGGGTCTGTTTGGAAGGACACAGAGTGGCTTTTCAGACAAATTCAGTTAAATTGGACCATTTTTCATGACACACCTCTGTGGCACGGCACAGTGGTTGAAAAACACCCCAAAAATCCATCAGTATATTTACTCATTGTCACATAATCTCTCCTGTTTGGTTTCAGGAAGTTTATGGAAGGACTAAACCAGTACAGACTGGTGAGAGACAAGCTAATAGAGATATATATAAATCTGAATTATGTCTGTGTTCAGGGTAAAGGCAATAACTAACTGCACCAGGGAACTGTAACTGAGCTTCTGGGCGACGTAGTAGGCATGTTTATAACTGTAAAAGCATCACAGGGGGTTAGAAGTGGGTATACTCCGTTTACCCGTGTATATCCTGGACTACACTGCTGTCATTCTGGAAAAGCCTGGTTCTCTCTCTCTGGGATATTCTCAGATGTAAACCGCAGGTTGGCGTGGATATAAATGCAGAGTCGGGAGAGAAGGAGGCAGAATCAAGATGCTTTTAATGTCCAAGAACCAAACTGAAGGCAAACCATCACGGAGAAACAAACACAATGGACCAGCAACCAGAACTGAAACCAAGGACTATAAATACAGACACAGAACAAGACGCAGGTGGAATGACTTAACTAAATGAGTCCAGGTGGATCGAATGAACAGGAAAACAAAACAGGGCTGTTTCTCAATTCAGGGTCTGCACACCTCCAAGTCTGCAGACTGCGAAGGAAACGAAGTGTTCTACGTGGTCTGCACACACCGAAGTGCCTTACTGCCAGTAGAATGAGACGGCCTCTCTAGTGGACGAGAATTACCCATAGTGCTCCAGGCTTCCGTTGCCTAGCAACTAAATATGCCAAGTTTATCTAATTACTGATCCCATTCTTCCACAAAAAACACGTAAATATTGTTAAAATGCAGAAAATGGTGCCAGTAATTTAACTTTGATTTATTTTCCTTTTCCTTTGTGTGTAACTGACCAACATGAGGCGGTTTAGACGAGCTCTCCTCTGGCTGACGGCTCATCCTGTCAATCTGACGTTAACTTCAGTGGAAAACAATCCTTGTCAGACACATACAGTCGTCCTCATATGTATTCATACCCTCCCATTAAAGAAGGAGAAAACTGCTGCCTGGGAAATAAGATGAAACTGACTAAAGTCATAATAAAAAGTTTGATGAGAATCATGACATTATTTTCCAATTCTGGTTCAATAGAAAGATTTTTTAAAAAGCAAACCGATATGATGAAATAATAAATGTTCCATCAGTCATAAAGTAATATTTTGTTGAACAATCCTGTGATGTTTCCGCTCCAGCCAGGTGTTTTCTGTTCCTCCCAGTCAGACTTCTGCACCTGTTGACAGGTATTTTGTCCCACTGTTCAACAGAAAAGTGCTCTAATTTGTCCAGGACCCATTTGTTTGTTTGTTTTTCTTTAACTCAATTAGATGACTAAACAGTGTCTTATATCGCTGGATTATAATTTAGCACATGTTTAATTATTGTTCCTTATTCCAGTCTCCAGCTTTCTGAGTGACTGTAATAAATTGAACCGAATCCGATCGAAAACTTCTTCCCCAACAATCGTTTCTGTAGAGGAATCGCTGGATCCTACGGAAGCGTAGAGCTGTCATCCTCATAAAAAGAAAAAGTTTGGGCCTTATTACGTTATAACATGATAGTTTTCATTATAAAAACGTGAAACATATCACGTATCTGAAATTCAATTCAATTCAACTTTATTTATATAGCGTCAAATCACGGCAATGCCATCTCAAGATGCTTTACAGACAGAGGGGAAAACATAATGAAGGCCAATTCATAACAGCCTATATAAGGAAACCAACAGATTGAGTTGAGTCCAACTCAATCACCCATCCTGAGCAAGCACACTGGCGACAGTGGGAAGGAAAAACCTCCCTTTTAACAGGAAGGAAACCTCCGGCAGAACCCGGCTCAGGACAGGCAGCCATCTGCCTCTGCTGTGTGGGGGGAAGAGGACAGAAAGACAACAGACAACAGGAACTGCTACTCCCGGCCAGGGAGACCTGCTGAGACAGGAGACATACATGTTAATGATGCAACACTGTTATGAGGGGGGTAAAAGAAAGAGATAAAGAGAAAAAGAAAGAAGCTCAGTGTATCAGGAAATGTCCCTCAGCAGTCTAAACCTATAGCAGCATAACTAAGGGATGCCAACCATCCCTAGCTATAGGACTTATCAAAAAGATAAGTCTTCAGCCTAGTCTTAAAGGTGGGGAGGGTGTCTGCTTCCCTAACACTAACTGGGAGCTTATTCCATAAGAGAGGGGCCTGATAACCAAAGGCTCTGCCTCCTGCTCGGCTCTTTGAGACTCTAGGAACCACAAGTAAGCCTGCAGTCTGCGAACGAAGTACTCTGCTTGGTATATAAGGAACTATGAGGTCTTTGATATATAGTGGTGCCTGGTTGTGGAGGGCTTTATATGTAAGGAGAAGGATTTTAAATTCTATTCTAGATTCAACAGGCAGTCAATGAAGAGAGGCTAAAACTGGAGAAATATGATCTCTCATGCTGGTTCTGGTCAGGACTCTGGCTGCAGAATTCTGGATCAGCTGAAGGCCTTTCAGGGCATATTTAGGACAGCCCAGTAATAGAGAGTTACAGTAATCTAGTCTCGAAGTAACAAAAGCGTGAACCAGTTTTTCTGCATCACTCTGAGACAGAATGTCCCTAATTTTGGCTATATTACGTAAATGAAAGAAGGCTGTTTTAGTAACCTGCTTAATATGTGGGCCAAAGGACAGGTCAGGGTCAAATATTACTCCAAGGTTTCTCACTGTAGCACTGGAAGCTAAAGTAATGCCATCCAGGTTCATTACAAAACCGGAAAATTTAGCTCTGAGTTTTTCAGATCCAACGAGAATTACTTCAGTCTTATCTGAATTTAAGAGGAGAAAATTTCTAGACATCCAAGTCTTTATGTCTATGAGACAATTTTGTAGCCTATTGGGGTGATTTGTTTCATCTGGTTTAAAGGATAAGTATAGTTGAGTATCATCTGCATAACAATGAAAGTTTATTCCATGCTGTCTAATAATTTTGCCTAAAGGGAGCATATATAGCGTGAAGAGTATTGGTCCAAGTACAGAACCTTGAGGAACTCCATGACTTACTGTAGTTTGTGAGGAGGACTTGTCATTTACATGAACGAACTGAAGTCTATCAGATAAATATGATTTAAACCAGCTTAACGCTGTACCTGTAATTCCGATCACCTGTTCTAGTCTTTGTAACAGAATGTTATGATCGACTGTATCAAATGCAGCACTAAGATCAAGCAAGATAAGTACGGACACAAGTCCTTTGTCTGAGGCCATAAGAAGGTCATTAGTAACTTTCACCAATGCTGTCTCAGTACTATGATGAGCTCTAAATCCTGACTGAAACTCCTCGCATAAATTATTTCTGCTCAGGTGGGCATGTAGCTGAGCTGAAACTATTTTCTCCAGAATTTTGGACATAAACGGGAGGTTAGATATAGGTCTATAATTTGCTATCACCTCTGGATCCAGAGATTGCTTTATAAGTAAAGGCTTGATTACAGCAGTTTTAAATGATTGTGGTACATATCCTGTCACTAAAGACATATTGATAAGATTTAGTAGTGATGTATTAATTAAAGGGAAAATGTCCTTAAAGAGGCTCGTTGGGAGAGGGTCTAAGATACAGGTGGATGGTTTAGATGAAGCTATTATTTTAGTTAATTCAGAGGGTTGGACAAGACAGAAACTATTTAGACACAAGTCAGATCCTGGTTCTAAGGATGCTTCGGAGACCACAACAGGCTCAACATTACAAGTACAAGGAAGAGTATTGTGGATTTGATCTCTAATAGTGTCAATTTTATTCCTGAAAAAATACATGAAATCATCACAGCTAAGTGAACTTGGTCATTTAGTGAACTTGGTCATTTTCGACTTTAGATGAGGGAATTGTGTGCGGGGTGGATAGGAGATCACAAATGGCTCATTTACAGGACTTTAAGGAGTTTTTCTTCACACTTGTGTTGAGACTTTATGAAATTTTGGTGCTTTGGAAAACTTTGGGTGACATTGTAATAAATATGCGTACAGTTTTAAAAGGCATGGGTCTGTACAGAAGGAAAAATGAGTGCAATCCCCATGACATGGCATCATTTCTGGATGAAACTTGAGTGGCACAAGAATCACTATGAATGCAAACTACATCATCTTAGCTGCATTCAAGTGCCATCTATCCATCCATCATCCATCCATCCATCCATCTTCTGCCGCTTATCCGGGGTCGGGTCGCGGGGGCAGCAGCCTAAGCAGGGAAGCCCAGACTTCCCTCTCCCCAGCCACATTTACCAACTCTCCGGGACGATCCCGAGGCGTTCCCAGGCCAGCTGAGAGATATAATCCCTCCAGCGTTCAAGTGGTTATACGTTTTTACAATAAAACTATCACGTTATAACGTAATAAGGCCCAAACTTTTTTTTTTATGAGGATGACAGCTCTTCGCTTCCGTAGGATCCTGGTCATCGTTGGACATTTAGCTTTGTTCTTTGCCGTTTTGATTTGAAAATATGTGCTGCAGCTCACTCAGCATTTTATAGGGAGGGATGAGAGCGGCCAGAGGAGCGGCCAGAGGAGCGGCCAGAGGAGCGGCCAGAGGAGCGGCCAGAGGAGGGGCCAGAGGAGCGGCCAGAGGAGCGGCCAGAGGAGGGGCCAGAGGAGCGGCCAGAGGAGCGGCCAGAGGAGCGGCCAGAGGAGCGGCGAAAGGAGGGGCCAGAGGAGCGGCCAGAGGAGCGGCCAGAGGAGCGGCCAGAGGAGCGACCAGAGGAGCGTCCAGAGGAGCGACCAGAGGAGGGGCCAGAGGAGGGGCCAGAGGAGGGGCCAGAGGAGCGGCGAAAGGAGCGGCCAGAGGAGCGGCGAAAGGAGCGGCCAGAGGAGCGGCCAGAGGAGCGGCCAGAGGAGCGGCCAGAGGAGCGACCAGAGGAGGGGCCAGAGGAGTGGCCAGAGGAGCGGCGAAAGGAGCGGCCAGAGGAGCGGCGAAAGGAGCGGCCAGAGGAGCGGCCAGAGGAGCGGCCAGAGGAGCGGCCAGAGGAGCGGCCAGAGGAGCGGCGAAAGGAGCGGCCAGAGGAGCGGCCAGAGGAGGGGCCAGAGGAGCGTCCAGAGGAGGGGCCAGAGGAGCGGCCAGAGGAGCGGCGAAAGGAGCAGCCAGAGGAGCGGCCAGAGGAGCGGCCAGAGGAGCAGCCAGAGGAGCAGCCAGAGGAGCAGCCAGAGGAGCAGCCAGAGGAGCGGCGAAAGGAGCAGCCAGAGGAGCAGCCAGAGGAGCAGCCAGAGGAGCGGCGAAAGGAGTGGCCAGAGGAGCAGCCAGAGGAGCGGCGAAAGGAGTGGCCAGAGGAGCAGCCAGAGGAGTGTCCAGAGGAGCGGCCAGAGGAGCGGCCAGAGGAGCAGCCAGAGGAGCAGCCAGAGGAGCGGCCAGAGGAGCGGCCAGAGGAGCGGCCAGAGGAGCGGCCAGAGGAGCAGCCAGAGGAGCAGCCAGAGGAGCGGCGAAAGGAGTGGCCAGAGGAGCAGCCAGAGGAGCAGCCAGAGGAGCGGCCAGAGGAGCGGCCAGAGGAGCGGCCAGAGGAGCGGCCAGAGGAGCAGCCAGAGGAGCGGCCAGAGGAGCGGCGAAAGGAGCGTCCAGAGGAGCGGCCAGAGGAGCGGCCAGAGGAGCGGCGAAAGGAGCGTCCAGAGGAGCGTCCAGAGGAGCGGCCAGAGGAGGGGCCAGAGGAGCGTCCAGAGGAGCGGCCAGAGGAGCGGCCAGAGGAGCGGCCAGAGGAGCGGCCAGAGGAGCGGCGAAAGGAGCGTCCAGAGGAGCGGCCAGAGGAGCGGCCAGAGGAGCGGCCAGAGGAGCGTCCAGAGGAGCGGCCAGAGGAGCGGCCAGAGGAGCGGCCAGAGGAGCGGCGAGTAGGCGACGATTCACAGCTGGAACGGCTGGTAAACACCAGCTGGAAATCAACACAAGACCATTTTTTAATTCACTCAATCCATAAATGATGTAATTCTGCTTATTGTTGCTGTGTGACTATAAAACTCTATTTCAATTTTAATTTAATTTTCATTTTAATTTCAACCATTTTTGGAAAGCAGCAGCTCCAGAATATTAGCTGGAAAACTGCACTCAGAAATCTCCAAAATAAAAGACTCTCATAAGGATGAGGATATATTTAAACATTGGGGAGTTAATCTCCGTTTCTGACCATCAGTAAATTGATTCTTCAGAATTTATGCTTAAATCTCCCATCTGCTTGCTATGAATGTGTTTCTGAGAAGCGCTTCAACGTGTTTTAGTTCCAGCGTAGAAACGCTTCTCCGTGTGGTTTCTGTGGGTAGATAATGAAGTAGCTTTTCCTGCGGCTGTCAGGAGAGGACTGCCATCAGACAGGCAGGCGGGCAAACTTCTCTGTGCTTTGATTAATTAGGTGTCACAGAGTGATTAAGGTCGGGAAGTTCCTCCGCTAGACGCCCAAAGAGCAGAGCGAACTATATTTTAGTTGCCATCTGAAAGTCTCACTGCTCTTAAATCTTTATTTAAATAGGCTGAGAAGCATTTGATAAACCCCCGTGTGGAACTCAGACTATTACTTTGACAGGTAGTTATAGAAATAAACATCAATTCAGGATAAAACAAAGATAATACCAATCAAAGAGAAAAATAATTGAAGACGTCAATCTGAAGACGTGAAGTCGGACTCAGAATTGGTTTCTTTTCAAGGCTGCTGCTGCGCCTCGTAGCCAACTAAAATAGTACTCATTGTTCTCTGCTGGTGGCTCCTTAGACGCCGTGGGAGTTTAAATAAAACCAACCTCAGAGGATCCAGCGAGTGTGTCCTGAGGTTTTTTACAGTGAAATCTAGTTATTAACTCCTCTTTACAAGGTCACACCACCGTTCCTGGGTAAGAAAGGGTCGGAAAAGTGGAAGCCGGTGAGGTGAGACGTTCAGTAAAATCCTTTATGTTTTGTGCAGTTTTATCTAAAATCTGTCTCATAATCTTATCATTTTAATTGATTTGACTTTTTTCCAAAAAGAAAAAGACTTTTTAAAAAAAAAAAAAAATACTGTGTCACACAGACTGGCGACTGGTTGAACTTCGCATGACCTTTTCCAGAGCGAGCTTCGCTGACCTTGTTGAGAAAACATCTCATGGGTGAAGGAGAGGTGGTAAGAGAAGTTTTATTCATTCTTCTTGTTATGGCGTCGTCTCCAGTGTGTGGCAGTGGTGGGCGGGCCTTGTTCTAATGGCTGTGGATTACACCTGTGCCTCGTCAGATTATCAGCGGCGGCATACGTAAGCACAGCTCAGCCTACCAGTCTTCGCCAGATTGTTGTTTCACCCGGTGGTAACAGCTCTTAGACAACTTAGAGTTATTTTCTCTGAAGTTTAAAACCTGATTTAAAATGCATTTCACCTGAGAGGATCCTGTCTGCCGCCAGTCTGCCTCTCAGTCCTTCTGCCCGCCCGGCCGCCCGCCTGCCTTCTTCGTCTGCTTGCACGCCGGAATTACATTAAAACCTTTGCTTCATCTACCGTCTGCTATTGAATCTTTTTCCCATCTCCTACAACAATTCTTTTTCTATTTTATTACTTTTTTATACTTAAATCAGCTTTACAAGCATATTTCCACCGTCTCTGAGCCTCATATGACCTTCTGAATCATTACGTCTCCATGGTTGAACCTGAAGGCTGCGCTGTTGGGGCATCAGTCCCTGGGAGGGTCTCTCAGGAGGGGGGGAGGGGTCCGACTTAGAGTAACTCAAAGATCCCAGTGGACTGGCTCCAGGATGAACTGGTCCCCTCACCCGGAGATGTCATGATATGATATTTTGTGTTTCTCTTTGGTTCTGGTTTCCTGTTTTGGTTTGTAGTTTTCTCATGTCTAGGTTCCAGTTCATTAGTTCACCTGGTCTGATTTTCTGATTCATTTCACCTGTGTGTAGTTACTTCCTCTGTATATCTATACCTCTTGGTTTGTGTTCTCAGTTGGTGAATCATTGTGTTTGTTTAGTTGCCAGTGCCAGTTTCTCATCCCTGTGTTTGTTTAGTTTCCTTATGTCCGTTCTGACTTCAGTTTCTTTCTGGATTAAAACCTCATACTTCTGCATTCCTGACTTCCGTCTCCACATTTGGGTCCACACCTTCACCACCACCTTGACAGAATGATCCCGCCAGCTAAGGACCCAGTGGCGAAAGTTAACTCTCTACCTTGTGTGGAGCCAGACTCCATGCCTTACTGGGGGTCCAGGTTGGCTATCTGGACGCCTCCGTCTCTTGGATCTTCATGGACTGCGGCGATGGCCAGGTGGACGCAAAGCATCCCAGCCCTGGTCCACGCCGTCTGCGCTGCAGGCTCCTGCCTCATACTTCTGCATTCCTGACTTCCGTCTCTACATTTGGGTCCATACCTTCACCACCACCTTGACAGGAGAAGCGAAACAGGGGAAACTCCCTGGAGTCAGTTGGTTGAGTCTTTGCACCTTGGACTTAGTCCAAACCCCAAATCCACAGGTTTCCACCTTAATATGGGTTGGTTGTATTGCAAAATGGGTGGTGGCTGAAGGCAGAAACCTTGGTGGTCACCATAAGCCACCACCATTAACCATCAACTGCTGATTTAGATATTAAAGGAGACTCTTCTGGAAGACCAACAAACCAGCAGCAGACGACACGAGACGAGTATGAACCACAATACACACTTGCTTGTTTAAGAGGTACACTGCAAACCACACAAAATGACAATACGCACTGATAAAGGGCAATATTCTGTTCATAAGTTGCACTGCAAATCAACCAAACCATCCTAACACTGAACAGGGATTATGTCTCCACGCTAGCCAAGCTATGCGCACGCCTGACCCGACACACCCAACTTGTAACTGCACAACATCCTGTAAGCTGGACCAAACCGTTATATCAAAAGACTAAGTATGGTTAAAAAATGAACTCACCTGAGATTGGAGACCCTCATCCAGGGTTTGAGCTTGGCACTGGTCCAGCCAGACCAGGGACAATGCTGGTTCAGTGCTGCGAGGTTCCTCTGCAGGAGGGTCTCTGAGCAGGGGCACGCTCCTTCAGCCCTTTAACGTACACCAAGCTCCGCTCCCCAGACTCCCCACCATAGACCATATATGAAAGATGGACGGAGCCTTCGGCAGTTAAAAGTGAAGCCTATGTGGAAGTAAAACTGCAGTTCCCCCTTCATCCACTAGAGGCTGCAAAACAGAGCAAATCCCCATAGACTCCCATGTTAAAAAGACCAACTTCACAACAGAAATAAACATGTTTACAACAGAAATAAACATGTTTACAGCAGAAATAAACATGTTTACTTGTTTTTTTTTCTAACTCGCCTGTTTAAAAGTAATTTAATCTCGAAGTTCGGCATATTTAGGGGCGTGTCCTTTTGATTGACAGGTACCCAATCTCCCGCTTCAAGTCAGAAGAACGTAGAACAACCACGGTTTTTAGCCGGTTAACAACGTGACTTAGCTTTAGCCCGCTTACCTCCGTTAGCAGGTTAGCTCCTGTTATCTCCAGGTTAGCTCGGTTAGCTCTTAGCTACAAAATGCTCGCTTAATGTCAATCATCCAACATGACGCTTATAGCCCCCCTCTCAGCTCCACCTCTTTGACCATATTTGTATTTTCTGGGCTGCCAAGATGGTGATGGTAGGAACTGCCCACTGAGCTTCAATTCAGCTCTTCAGAAACCTACGGGTGACGTCACAGAAGCTCCGCCCATCTTTTTATATACAGTCTATGCTCCCCACTCACATTCACACAGCTCCTTTCATACCTCCCACGCCTCACCTTCTCACCAGGTGATCCCACTCAGGTAATCAAGACAGGCTTTCGAGCCCACTCAGCCATCTCACACACTGCACTCCATATCTCCAGCAACACTCATTAGCAAAGTTTTCCATGTTTACCTTGGATGTGATGATGTATCGTCCACGCCGAGATGTCGGTCATGTGGCCAACGAGCCAACGGCGTTGATCCACAATGCAAGCATTGTTCAAAAATCGACACAATAACATTTAATGCAATTTGTATTGAAAATGGCTGCAGTTCCTCTGGCTTTGTTATCGGTACAGATACTTCATTGTCATTAATTTCAGCACCTGAGCTCAGAAATAAAAATATTAAATGATATTCTACTTTTTTCCCATTTTGATATGAATAAAAATTAAAGTTCAGTCATCTGTGATTTCACTTCATATCGGTCGGTGGGTCGTAATAGGAATATTTGTAAACATAAAAGTACTTTTTACTCTTATAAAGTCAAAGTTCACTGCAACCTCCCCCTACAACCCCCCACCCGGCTGGCTACTATGTGCTGGTGCAGAAACTTTGGTCATGGGGGGCATTTGCCTCTCACTCCAGCAGCTTTCTCCACTCTGACATTCTGGTTGAGGTTCTCTGTTTGGCATCAGCCACCGTGTGTAGTCCTCCCTCTCGAGCAGCTGGTGTCCTTGCAGCTACGCTGAGCTCTGCGGTATGACTTCTCTTACGCAGCCCACCCTCTGTGCTGCGACGCCGCGACACTGAAAAGATGCTTTTTAAAAATCCACATTGTAAACAAAAATTATTTGCATCTTTCCATCTAGTCTGGCAATTTTCCTGCTATTAATAAGCTGTAATATTTTGTGATTGTGTTAAATGTGCATCTAAAAAAAGGAAAATAAGAAGCGTTGTAATCGTAGTTGTTCTTGCAGCACTCATAATTGCTGAGCAAACATTTCTTTAGTTTTTAACCTCCAAACGAAGTCGGTCTTGTTGCTGAGAGCAATCAGCGCTTCAAGCAGCTGTTCAGCATGGAAAACCTACAACAGTAAAAAGCTTGTCATGATGTGTGTTTTGGATCTTAGTTCTGGTTCCCTGTTTTAGTTTGTAGTTCTCCTTCTTTAATTCTCTCATGTCTGGTTTCCGGTTCATTAGTTCACCTTTGTCTCGTCTAGTTCTTGAGGATTTAAACCCCTTGGTTTCTGTTCTTCAGTGCTGGTTCATTAGACCTCCTCTTTCTGCATACCCTCAGTTTTGTTTTTCGGGATTAAAAACAGCTTTTCTGCATTTCTGGCTCCCGTCTCCTGCATTTGGGTCCACACCTCTACGCCCCCGTGACAGTAAGAGTACATGGATGCATTGTTTTGTACTGTACAGTCTTTGTTTTATTTCTGCATGGGAAAAACTGTCAAACAATAAAAGAAAAGGAGCAGAGTGATGTGTGCAATGCATCATGGGATTTATTTCAGCATTTAAAGACAAATAATTTGGCAGCAAAGCAAGTCAGCATCTCCGTTAAAAACTGATGTCGAAGTCTGGGATCTGGTCTAGTCCTGGACCCAGACCTGAACTTCAGCGTCACATTAAGACTTTATCATAACTTCCTGTTGCTGATGATGAACTAATGATGATCTGGTTCAATTTAATTACATTGTATTATTTAGATATATGATGCTTTATATCAAGCAGACCCGCTCCTGAAGCAGGTCATCAGGTTCAGGTCTACCTTCTGTTCCGAGTCAAACGTAAACCTGGAGACAGCGATCAGCTTTAATTCTCCTCGCGTGTGGAACAGAAACCTGCAGGTCTGCTGAAACCCTCAGTTGCTGTAAATCAGGTTAAAATGTTTCTATTTGCTGCTTTTTTTTATTTAAAAAACTGTTTTTGTTTTATTTTTTACCTTTTCTTGTTTTTCTTGTTCTTTAATGCTTCCTGCACTCCGTTGTGATGCTTTTAATGTGTCATGTTTGTACAGTAACTTGCTTTGTGAGGAGCTGGTTAACACTGCAGCTAGCTAGTTGCCTTGTTGTTAGTTTAGCCTTGCCTTGCTTGTAATGCCACCAGTTGCGTGTCGTTGCTGTAAAGCACCAGATCCCCGTCGTGACCTGAACTGCTGTTTTCACCTGAACTGTTGACATTTTTTACTAAAAACAAACATTTTAGCTTCTCAAAGCTGAAGAATGAAACTTTCAGAGCATCAGACTTGTGGATTACTTTGCAGAAACGTCTAGCTGCTGATCAAAAATCTCCCGTTTTCCAGCGTTTCCTCACTGTGAGCATAATGAGGAGTGCTGGATTGTGCTGGAAGGAGGATTGTGTAAGAATTCACCTCTGAGCCGGTTGAAAGGCATCGCCTCAGGTTAGACGGCTAATGACTGAAGATGGGTTACCGCTTTGTTGTAAGGTTTCACGCAGGTTGCCTCATTATTAAACCCGGTTAACCAGCAGCGTGTTCATTAGGATTTATTACCATCTGCAGCCTCTGTGCAGCTCTGGGACAAGGTCATTTTTAAAAAAAAAAAAAAAAAAGTGAAAAACTTGATGTTTTGTCAAATTTTGACTGAAATTAACTCAGAGGCAAAAACTGATCTATGATGGAGCAAAATCCCAATATGTTCCATCATTCCAGGATAAAGAGGAGCTAAAGGTCTTTAAAACCTTTAAACTTAAACATTTTGATCCAACTCCAGTCACATTTTTATTTTATTGGATGTTTATCTGTCAACAATTTAAAGATAAATGTTAATTGCTCCAAAATGGATGCATGTTTACTTGTTCTGAAAGGTTAAATCACCAACAGATGCTGCATAATAATTCATCTAAAACCACTTTAGAAAGGTCAAAGATGCTGTAAATGGATGCAAACAGATCTCCATATAGTCTGGATCCATCCTGACAGTCTGCACAGACCAGATCGACCATTTCTACAGTCCTGAGCTGTTTTCTTACTGCAGCCGCTCTTTTATTTCATTCTGTTTTATTTTTGTTGGAATTGTGTTTATTCTTTTTATGTTTTGTCTTTTCTGCTCAGAGATCCAACTGGCAAAGCACGTGCACTGATTGGAGATTGTGCTCAGCTGGGGTTAACGTGGGAAGCCACTCGCCTGCGACTTGTCAGCTCAGCCCACATCAGAGCCAGGCTGCATTCAGTTGTTGCCAGATCGTTGAGTTTTCTTCCCAGGAAAGGATTCCCGACCCAGTCAGTGTTGACTGTCCAAGACTGGACTCATAATAAAGCAGTTCTTGCAGTTCCTGGATACACCCAACAACCCGCAAAACCATCATTTTGATGGTGAATCTGAGTAGAAATCAGTTTAAATCATGCTGATCGGGTCTCTGGGAGAGCTTTTTGGTCGTGGTTGGAGTCTTAATCCCAGCATGAAAGTCCAGATCCCGATGCAGGTAAGTTCGGCCGCCTCTACGACGGTTCCCGTCTGTTCAGGCCTTATATCACGTAGGATGGGTTGCAGGCAGCCAGGCCTGCAGCCGTCCTCCACAACGCAGACATCCTGGGTTGATCTGAATATCAGGAGACCACCAGAGCAGAGACGTGAAATAAAAATCTAAAGGAGAGCTGCTAAATTTCTTCTCTCAGAAATGACAAATATATGATTTTTTTCATACAAGCCTTCAGTTGGAAAAACTTTTTAGAATTCTGTTGTGTGTCCCGATGATGGTGCCAAAGAATATTGCTACAACTTTTCAAAGCTTTTCTGCCTCATTTTCATTTCTAAAACTCGCTGTTCGTTCCCCACGCCGCCATCTTTACTGGAAATGAACTGGTCACATGACTCCCTGTCACGTCTGGGGACACATAAATGTTTCCATTTCACTTTGCGATATATTTCTCTTTTGAAACATCTGAAAAACCAGAATATAAAAATTATTTAGCAATATTTGAGACTTTCTTCGAAATGTCGGTGTTTCCATTAGCATTTTTTTTTTATTGCAATATTTAGTTTTTGTGCAACTTCTGGTTTAATGGAAACGCACAAACAGTCTGTTCTTGTTTTTGCTCCTTCGGCGCTGAGAAAACTCGCCTGCTAAGGTGTGTGTGTGTGTGTGTGTGTGTTTTAAATCTATGTGTGTTTATAATTTCTAAATGTCGCCTCATCTTCTGTGTTATCGTGATATTTGGTGCTGAGTCATCGTCGAGCTTTAATGAAGCAGCAGACATAATAAACAGATACAACAACGTGCAGAAAGGAACGTCCGTCAGGTAACCTAGCAAGATAGTAACCATAGCAACCACAGGCGTGTCCCTCGTCCTCGTCGCCTGCAGCTGGGTTTACCTCAGTCTGAAGTCAGTTACATGTTTACCGTCTGCTGCAGATGTTTCCTGATGTTTCAGAGTCAAACTGGGATCTGTTTGGTTGAGTTCTAGACCTTCTCTAAAAGGAAGGTAGAGTACCTGTACAGGTGAGTTACCGAGGGTTCCTCCATGGCTGCTGTTTGACTGGATGATGAAGTTTATTGCAGATCATGATGAAAACAGTTGTGTTGAACTATGATTCATGATGCTGAACGGATCTCAGTGACTCATCTCGATCTCACGCCGTCGTCTCATAAAGTCGGATTATTGGTTGAGATTACTTGAGATGCAAACATTGTTTAATAAAAGAGGAAAAAACTTTAATGATTTTCTACAACTAATCTGCTTTATATTGGTCAAATATGGAATTAATAAACTATAATATGACCTTTTATTCAAACTTCCGCTCAGTGTGCCCCTCCTCCTCCACGATTGATTGCCTGTCGTGTGTGTGTGTGTGTGTGTGTGTGTGTGTGTGTGTGTAAATGCTTGTGTTTTCTGTGTTTGGATTTGATGTTTTACGGGGAAAATATTTTGTTTTCCAGACTTATTTCCATGTTTCCTTCCTGACGGGTCGGACTGCAGCGGCGTGGTGGACAGAGCTCGCCACAGGACACGTGAAGGTTGGTGTGACATTGTGCACGTGTGTGAAAGGTCATGCGGCGTGCACATCCGTGTGAGATCCGTTCTTGCTCGGTGTGCATTCAGGGTTTTTCAAAGCGAGTGATTTTAAGACATCTGTGTGCAACTGAGAGGTCAGGGTAAAGCCGACAGGTTGTGCACGGTGGCAAGGTCGCAGCGGGAATGCAGCTGGGAAAAACGGACTGATGGATGGAAGGCGGGAAGATGCTCGGGATGCGGCTGGAAGGAAATGACCTTTCCCATAGAGAGGAAAACTTTGAAAGACAGACACAGCAGTGGATCGCAGCCGCAGAGGAGAGATGCCATGTTGTTTTACATCACAGGCTGAACCACAGGCTTGTAAACATCATTTGCTTGTTTTTTTTTTTTTTTTTTCCAAGAACATTTTCCTGCTTGTTTTCACCTGGTCGGTCGCACGTTGCTTCAGAAAAACCAGCTTAAGCTTCACATTTTCCCCCAGCGTTGGCTGGAGAGCATCTCATGTGTCGGCGAGGAGGAAGATCTGGGTGAAGAGAACTGAGATGAAAAGCTGCAGGTCGTCCCCATAAGAAGAGAGACGTGAGCTCCGTCTGTGGGCCGACACTGCTGGGGGGGGGGGGGCTCGTCATCCAGGAGGAGCTCGGAGTGAAGAAGATGCTCCTCCACATCGAGACGAAGCAGTTGGAGAGTTCAGACGTCTTCCAGGTGACGGCTTCAGGCAGCGAGGGAAAACTCAGCATCGCTGGAAAAAAGGACAGGGGTGCCCAAGTCCGATCCTGGAGATCCACCATCCTGCTGTTTTTAGGTGCAACCCTTCTCCAACACGCCTGAATCATACAAGTGTCTCGTTAGCAGCCTCTGCAGAGCTGGATGACATGCAGAAGAGGAGTTCAGCTGTTTGACTCAGCTGTGCTGGACAGGGGTTGCATCTAAAGGTTGCAGGATGGGAGATCTCCAGGACTGGACTTGGGCACCCCTGATTTAGGCGCCTAACGCTGCCCTCATGTCATGATCGCTGCTCTGTAGGAACATCCTCTTCCTCATCAGCTCATCTGCTACCTGACTGCTCTTCATCCTCTCCTGCTCTCCGCTCTACTTCAACCCTCTTCTGGTTCTCATGATCAGCAGAACTCCTCATGTTGGTCCGGTCCACAGATTCCTGTCATCCACCGTGTCTTGTTCCACGGATTCATCTCGTCTTCCGATCCTTCTCATCCTTCGACCTGCACTCCAAACGACCACGGATCCTTGCCTTCTCCGCTGGATAAGTAGCCGATCTCTGCCTCTTGTTAGACCCATGCTGGCCGAACCACATCTCTGGATCCTGCTGAACCGGACCCCGTCCTCCCCCTGAACTTCCCTCGTTTTAATAAATCTTACTTTAACATCTTCATCGCTTTGTGTGTGTGTGGCTGAATTTCCAGATCCTCAAGGATCCCTCATGAACCTCAGTGAGTCCTGATAAAGGATGCATGGATCACTGGGCATTATGTTGTATTTTAGCTATAATAATACTTTAGTATATTTTTATATACTCATATCAGCTGCTCATTATAACCATGTAATGGACAGATCTGAGTTGTTCAATCTGCTTTTACCACGGTCCGACACGTAAACGTTTTAGAACAAATGTTTATTTCTTTACAGTACTTGCTAAACATGCTAAAGTCCAGAATCTCATGTCGACTTCCATGTAGTTTTTAGCTGAACAACCGTTGTCAAGCTGAAACGTGTTTCATCTGTCAAAATCCAGCGGATCTGAACCAGCTGCTCAACGCGTTGCTATGGTAACAGAGGGATATTACAGTGATTCAACTCGCCGGACTGCGCGTGAAAATAATGCAGCCAGGTTGCATTAGAATTATTACTGAGCAATTATTTAATTTCCCTTTAAATGAACATACATCTTAATTTGTTGTTTAATCATTTAAATTTAAAAAGATATATTTGATCTTATTTGTGTTTAATTTACTCATCTGAATAAAATATTGTTGTATGGAAAAAAAACATTTCTGTCAACATTTTGAGTTTTATTTGTTTATATTTCTATAATATTCAGTATTATTACTGTACAGCTGTGATTGTACAGAAGAAATATCAATATTGATGAAAAAGTACCGTAAACTAACAACGTCGTATCGACCAGTCGTCATACTTAAAAAAAGCAAAGGCAAAAAATGAAAGAAAAACAGTCAAAGTTTTGGGGGGAAAAAAGTATTTATGGTATTTATTTTTAAAAAAAATGTTTGTTTTTTTCAATATTTTTTACATCATGTCCATGTTCGCTGTTGTAAAACTGCAAAGTGTGTAACGCTAGTCCTCCCGCCCAAAACTTCCCAAAAAATATCAATTTATTCTGAAAGAAAAACCGATACAAAGTCCTTTTCCCGGGACGCGCCTTTCGCGACGAGCCGACATTGTGTTGTCTGAACGTTTCAGGATCAGACCGAAGTGTCGAGGCGGCAGCAGGACACAGATGTGAAAAGCGCTCTGTGTGTGCGGCTTCCTTCCCTCGGGCTGTATCCATCACCTGAGCAGAGAAAAAGCCTCGTCAACTTGATTTATTTTTACCCACATCAATAACAAGAGCGCGTGTTGTGGCGATGCCTACATGGAGGAACGCTGCACAGCATGCAGAATTACCCTGACATTGCTGAGAAAACACTGATACTGTTTGCACAGCAGAGACTTAACACGGCTCACTTTCCAACATTTCACCTCAGTAACAAGCTTTGTGTGAGAACATAATTTGCTTGTTCTGAGTCTTGTGACAGGTAATTTCAATTTACATAATTCGATAGCGGACAGATTTGGCTGACGTTGCACTTTGCAGTGATTCCTGACCTTTTAATCAGAGGCTGGAAACATGACTGTTAATGCACACAAGCTGGTGACCTTTTGTTTACAGAGCAGTGGCTCTTACTGCTCAGCTGTTTCTCCTCCTGCAAGCTGCCAACATGATGGGCTTTTTCATTGACTTACATGTTATCAGTGCCGTGCAGAAAAGGTGCTGTTTGTTTCGGACATTATAGCAGCATTTAATGATGCAGCGGAAAAAACCAACAGTCTGAAGTGGATTCACAAGAAAAATGATCAGATGCTTTTATTTCTTACTGTACAGCAAGAAAGGATCATCAGTGTGTGAGCTATTAGAGTGCAAAGGCGATCAGTTTGTAAGTGAGTTAAACATTTACAGTCCAAGCATCAATAAATACCCCGTCATGCTAAAACTGCATTCAGAGAAGAAGCTACGTCAGCTC
Source organism: Telmatherina bonti (assembly GCF_933228915.1). Classification (NCBI taxonomy): domain Eukaryota; kingdom Metazoa; phylum Chordata; class Actinopteri; order Atheriniformes; family Telmatherinidae; genus Telmatherina; species Telmatherina bonti. The sequence goes on from NC_136629.1 coordinate 37,914,907, forward strand.
TGCGTTCTGAAAATATAAAGCTGGCTAAAAATCCTCTGTGTCAAGATAAATTTTAAACACACACACATATATTCGTATAAACACATTTACACACATGCTCGTCTGGAGCGCTGCTCATTCCCCGCCATCGTGAACGAGATGGATTCTGGGAGAAAAGAGGCGGTGAAGGCTCCTCAGGTGATGTCTTACCGTAATGACTCATTCCCAGCCTGGAGGGAGACCCAGACGCTTTGGCAGCTTTCAACCTCAGAGGCTTTTTAATCCAACGCTGCAAAATAAACGTGTTAAATAAATCATCACAGTCACTCAGTTTTCACAACGAGCCATGATAATGAAACGTTAAAAGGGTTCCTATGATGGTATTTGGAGTTTTCTGAGCTTTCTACGGTGTTCCAGTGTTGAATCCTCATCAGACATGTGAACGACACTGTTTTCATCACCTAAACGCATGTTTGAGTTTGAGTTTGAGTTCCAGCACGCTCTCCGTTCGGTTTCCAAGGCGACGAAAAACGCGTGGTTTTAGAGAGTTTTTTCTACGTGGAAATCCTTGTGATGTCCCGGGGGATAAGGTTCGGTGATTGGTTACCTTCTACTGGTTAACAAGGGCATGTACAAATACATCAGGCGGGTGGAAAACGTGGGATAAAGTTATTTCCAACGATGGCTGGTGAGTTTACCAAAGAGAGACATCCTGCTGCATTCGTTGCTGTGGGTTGCTGTTTTCCACTTCGTTTTCAGGCTCTGATTCAGGTTCCAACATGTAGGGCTGGATGCTATGTGTTGACATTGTATTTAGGTTTTTTATTGAGTTCATATGAGCCTAATCCTTCTGTTTATGAGACGTTACAATGACGGTGAAAGCAGGTGCGGTGCGCGCTCCCGATGTAGTGCAGTGGTGGGAGGCGGGGCTTAATGCGGAAGAGTCTCAATCCACTCGTTTTGCCCGCAGGCTGATCTGACAGCCTACGGAGAGGGTCGCTCTGAAGTAAATAAAGCCATTTGTGACAATAACTCCACCAATCCCAGCCCTTCTGGTTTCAGAAATAAAAATAAATTAGCCTGAAATGCACAGAATAGTTCCACTTTAACAATTTATCCCAACATGGGACATGTAACACACAAAACCCGGCTGAACATAAAGATTCAATCTGTCTGAAGGTTTAGAATTAGCCTGGAGTCTTCGCAGTTTGCAGCTTCCATTGATTCATGCCGCTTATCCGGAGTTGGGAGGCAACCTAAGCAGGGAAGTCTGGATTTCTCTCTCCTTGGCTTCTTCCAGCTCCTCCAGGGGGATCCTGAAGGTCCCGGGTCAAGCGAAAGACTTAGCCCCTCCAACATGTCCTGGGTGTCCCAGTGGGCGTCCTCCCAGTGGGATGTTACCCGGAAGGCGTCCAGGAGGCATCCTAACCAGATGCCCTAGCCTCATCTGGCTCCTCTCGATATGGAGGATGAGTGCTCTACTCGGAGTCCCTCCTGGAGTTTCTTACCCTCCATTATCTGCAAGGTGGAGCCCCGCCGGAGGAAATTAGTTTTGGCTGCTGGTATTCCGGATCTTCCGAGACCTTTCTGGATCACGGAGTCACACAAACTAAAAGTGGAAATAAAACTTGCAGAACTTCTCCTACTGCTTTTTTTGCAACAATAATGTGTATTTATGGGGTAATGATGTTATAATGCACAGGAAACAAACCCAGATTCATTGTTTACCCAGAGAAATGTGCCTCCAGGTTATCACAAAGGAAACATTCAGACTGTCTGACTGTACGCTGAGCTGCACATTCACGACTCCCGGACTTTAGAGGAGGCAAAGAAGGAAAGGCACAAAGAGAGAGAACAAAAAGAAAAGGTAGAAATTGGAAATACAGGTTGTGCATGTGGCTGAGTTCACTTCAAATCTATCAATATCACATGGAAAACACCTTGGCTGCAGGAGGGAAAGGTTGTTTCATGTGGGGGAGGAGGAGGTGAGCGCTCTCAGTTTACTGCAGGTTTGTTTGTGTGGTAGAGAGGGAATAAAGGTACTGTGGTTCCTTCACACCTGTGCCGCCGCTGGCTGGCCAATTCTAATTCTTTTCTAGGGGCCGATGTGTTTCAACACGACGCCTTTCATCTCTCCTTTCTGGCCCCCTCCTGCCTGAAAAAGAGCCGTTGCAACAAAGAGTTCACAGGAAGCAAGAAAATGAATTTCTAAGTGCTGAAAACAAGCTGTTAAGGTGGCGAAACTGGTCCCGTCTTCCTGATTGCAGCGTCGCGCTCCGCTGTCAGCTGAAATCACGCCTTTAACGTTTCAGTGAATAAAATTCTCACGATTGTCAGAAATCTAACGTCCCAGACTGCATGTGTTTTATGTAACGCAGCATAAATAAAACACATAAATACGACTACTACTAGTAAAAATGATGCTAACATGGTTTCACAGCAGCTCTGAAGGGAAAAACAAAAGCTTTTCTAACAGCAGGAGTTTTTTCAGTCCCTCATTGGAAATAATTCAGCTGATTTGTTGATTCTCAGGCAGGGAAGATGGCCGCCTTTTCAGCTTTTCCTGTTAAAGCAAATATTTCTCCTCTCAGCTGTCTGTTACCGCTCTGTTCATCATCGGGATCTAGCTCAGCTTTTTCTTGTATTATATGAATAATATAATTATAATTTGGACTAATGTACAGAATGAAATGAAAAATACTTTATTCATCCCCAAAGAGAAATTCAATATTTTAGTCGATAATATGGGCTTAGTACATGGGTTTGGTAGAAATGGGTTTGTTTTAAGTTTTTTGGAAGGATAATTTATTGAAAAATTGCATCAAGTTTGTAAAATATAATGAAGTTAGTCTCCAAGAAGTTAGTCCACCAATCTGGAGGCGCGATGGTAAAAGCAGAGTCCAGGAAGGGCGGCCAATCATTGAAGTGTCCTGGAAACATGCCATTTGCATATCAGCCCACAGTGCAGCCGGCCACGGCCGGAACAACAGTCGAAAGGTTTGAAATAAAAATAGAAGACAACAGACAACAGTCACTGAAATACGATGAATTTTACAATAGAAACTTTGTCAACATCACAAAATCTTGCTTCTGATTTGTGGTTGAATATAGATGATTTAAAAACTGCAAACATACATAACATAACTCGTGAGTTGATATGTTGTTGACAAGCGGCAACCTCTGGCGGTTAAAAGTGAAGCCGATGTGGAAGTGCATAAAACTGCATTTCCCCCTTCATCCACTAGGGGCTGCAGAACAGAGCAAATCCCCATAGACTCCCATGTTAAAAAGACCAACTTCACAGCAGAAATAAACATGTTTACAGCAGAAATAAAACATGTTTACAGCCTGCTTAAAAAATCCATTTCAGGTTTAATAGGTCAGGTTTACCTTCGTGACAACTGTGGGGGGGGGAGAGAATTTTTTTCTAACTCGCCCTTTTAAAGTAATTTAATCTCAAAGTTCAGCATATTTAGGGGCGTGTCCTTTTGATTGACAGGTACCCGATCTCCCGCTTCAAGTAAGAAGAACGTAGAACAACCGCGTTAGCTGGTTAGCTCCTGTTATCTCGGGGTTAGCTCGGTTAGCTTTTAGCTACAGAAAGCTCGGTGTTCGCTCGATGTCAATCATCCACCATGACGCTCACAGCCCCCCTCTCAGCTCCACCTCTTTGCCCATATTTGTATTTTCCAGGCGAGACGACGTGCATGCCCCTGCCAAGATGGTGATGGTAGGAACCGCCCACCGAGCTTCAATTCAGCTCTTCAGAAACCTACGGGTGACGTCACGGAGGCTCTGCTTATTTTTTTATATACAGTCCATGGTTGTTGAACAATCCTGTGATGTGTTCACTGACTCGGGTGTTTTTTGTAACTGTCAGTCAGACTTCTGCACCTGTCGACAGGTGTGTCGTCCCATCACTCATCAGCAAACTGCTCAAACTCAAATAAGGATAAATCTGTTTCATTTCACTCAGTCAGAATTTAATTTCTTTTATTTCTTGTTACTTTTTTCAGTCTCCAGGTATTTACGTGACTTTCTTTAATGAAAGGACAAAAACACACCTAATGGGTCATGAGCTGATTGGTGCACAATTTGATGACAGGCAGAAGGGAAGCATCCGAAACCTGCAGGACCCTGGCCCCCCGAGGACCCCAGCCTTGGCGGACGCTTCCAGCAGCCATTTTGGAAACACAAGGTCCAGGTGAACAGAAGCAGCTACCACACAGAGTTTGCTGATGAGACACACCGGGTAAGAAAGGAGTGTAAAATGTCACAGCTGATAAACACACCTTCGTGGGTAGAAATGGGTGTTCTAAGACCCGGCTCGCTCGGGAAAAAGAACGCAGCGTGAAATTAAAAGATGCCCAGATGAAAGAGAGGAGTTATGTAGTTAATTCAGTTTCCCAAAAGTAAATAAGGGAACGGTGGGCGGTGCTACTCAAGTCAAAAACCCAAAACAAAATGGACTGAGTGGTCGTAAAGCAACAACCAGTCCAACAAGATAAAGAAAACAAACCTGAATGCGAAAACCACAGCAAACTATGCAACAAGCAAGACAACAGTAAAGTGATGCTAAATCTAATCTAACAGGCCGAATCTCCACACACAAGTCACAATAACCAGGCTTTCACAAAATACTGAGAAGCAAAAGGCCTTAAAGGCTCCACACACACACAACCAGAGTCTGCCTGAACAAAGGGATGCGGCGAGGTTTATCCTGGGAAAGAGGCATCTACAGCAGCCATTGGTCCAGACGGCAGCGAATCAGGGAGCAGATGAAGCAGCCGTGGCGAGGTGGAGCCAATCCCTGCCAGGTGAGGAGTAAATAACAGGGTGGTTTGTTATTATTGTCTGAAATCGTAGCTGCATTAATATTAAAAACACAACTTGTCTTCCAAATGAAAGTTTGTGAAGTAAAAGCTGGTTTTCCATCAGTGACTTCTGACTTTAACAAAAAGCTTCTGATGCCTCCAAATAAATGTTTCTCCTTGTTTTTAAATAAAATCCTGAAACCAACAGGACCTGAACATGCACCCATAAATCATAAACACCTGTTCAGCTGCTGAAAGGCGACAACTAGGCGGTAATTGCACACAGTGTTGTATTAAAGTAAAAGTCCACGTGTGTGTGGGTGTGTGTGTGTCTACAATGGGGGAAAAATGCCGGTTTGCATGGCTGAAGGTGACTCTGACAGCTTTGGCCCCAGGACATCATTTTCAGTCTGACTGCGGTTAAACCAGAAGGTTGATGTGTGTGCAGCTGTAACTGCAAAACAACAACAAACCCACACAACATATTTTCAAAGGTTTTTGTCACTAAAAACCGATAAAATAGATAAAACTAAAGCAGCCGTTTGGCTCCTCCGACTCGTATTTGTAGCAAAACATGAGAAACATCCTTTTATTTTACACAAACCTGCATTTTTACTCAAACTCACCGAAATCGGATCAATAACTTGAGTCTTTACGATAAATCAGCTTCCAGACAACCATCATCTTCCTCGCACACACACACACACACACACACGTGCCATGTTGTTCACACACATGTTGTGCTAACACACCTGGACACGGCTGCGTTGTGGCCCACTTTCAGTCCAGCACTGATGTCATTCGTCAGAGAAATGGCGCACACAATCACACACACACACACACACACACACACACACACACACACACACACACACACACACACACACACACACACACAGACACGATGAGAGAATAATTGTTCATACACTCATGGGAACACACTTCATCATATGCTTGGACTCAAACGTATCATCATTCCTTCACAAACGAAGACCGCACACATTGAACATACATTCATTAACTGTGTGTGTGTGTGTGTGTGTGTGTTGTCTTCCATCCTTCCATCTTCTCTTTTTTTTTATTTCTCCCTCTTGTCTTTTTTCTCCCTCCTTCTCACACTCACTCCCTTTTTTATAATTATTTCCACAACAATGATCGAGGTAGTTGATTAAAAACGCTCTTATGGGAGCTGTTTTTCTTGCCTAATACCATCCAACAACATCTGCACGGCAGTACACACACTCAATACCATCCAACAACATCTGCACGGCAGTACACACACTCAATACCATCCAACAACATCTGCACGGCGAGTACACACACTCAATACCATCCAACAACATCTGCACGGCAGTACACACACTAAATACCATCCAACAACATCTGCACGGCAGTACACACACTCAATACCATCCAACAACATCTGCACGGCAGTACGCACACCTAATACCATCCAACAACATCTGCACGGCGAGTACACACACTCAATACCATCCAACAACATCTGCACGGCAGTACACACACTAAATACCATCCAACATCTGCACGGCAGTACACACACTTAATACCATCCAACAACATCTGCACGGCAGTACACACACCTAATACCATCCAACAACATCTGCACGGCAGTACACACACTCAATACCATCCAACAACATCTGCACGGCGAGTACACACACTCAATACCATCCAACATCTGCACGGCAGTACACACACTCAATACCATCCAACAACATCTGCACGGCAGTACACACACCTAATACCATCCAACAACATCTGCACGGCAGTACACACACTCAATACCATCCAACAACATCTGCACGGCAGTACACACACTCAATACCATCCAACAACATCTGCACGGCAGTACACACACTCAATACCATCCAACAACATCTGCACAGCAGTACACACACTTAATACCATCCAACAACATCTGCACGGCAGTACACACACTCAATACCATCCAACAACATCTGCACGGCGAGTACGCACACTCAATACCATCCAACAACATCTGCACGGCGAGTACGCACACTCAATACCATCCAACAACATCTGCACGGCGAGTACACACACTCAATACCATCCAACAACATCTGCACAGCAGTACACACACTCAATACCATCCAACAACATCTGCACGGCGAGTACACACACTCAATACCATCCAACAACATCTGCACAGCAGTACGCACACCTAATACCATCCAACAACATCTGCACGGCAGTATACACACTCAATACCATCCAACAACATCTGCACGGCAGTACACACACTTAATACCATCCAACAACATCTGCACGGCAGTATACACACTCAATACCATCCAACAACATCTGCACGGCGAGTACACACACTCAATACCATCCAACAACATCTGCACAGCAGTACACACACTTAATACCATCCAACAACATCTGCACGGCAGTATACACACTCAATACCATCCAACAACATCTGCACGGCAGTACGCACACCTAATACCATCCAACAACATCTGCACGGCGAGTACGCACACCTAATACCATCCAACAACATCTGCACGGCAGTATGCCCACTCAATACCATCCAACAACATCTGCACGGCGAGTACGCACACTCAATACCATCCAACAACATCTGCACGGCGAGTACACACACTTAATACCATCCAACAACATCTGCACGGCAGTACACACACTCAATACCATCCAACAACATCTGCATGGCAGTACACACACTCAATACCATCCAACAACATCTGCACGGCAGTACACACACTCAATACCATCCAACAACATCTGCACGGCAGTACACACACTCAATACCATCCAACATCTGCACGGCAGTACACACACTCAATACCATCCAACAACATCTGCACGGCAGTACGCACACTCAATACCATCCAACAACATCTGCACGGCAGTACGCACACTCAATACCATCCAACAACATCTGCACGGCAGTACACACACCTAATACCATCCAACAACATCTGCACGGCGAGTACGCACACCTAATACCATCCAACAACATCTGCACGGCAGTATGCCCACTCAATACCATCCAACAACATCTGCACGGCGAGTACGCACACTCAATACCATCCAACAACATCTGCACGGCGAGTACACACACTTAATACCATCCAACAACATCTGCACGGCAGTACACACACTCAATACCATCCAACAACATCTGCATGGCAGTACACACACTCAATACCATCCAACAACATCTGCACGGCAGTACACACACTCAATACCATCCAACAACATCTGCACGGCAGTACACACACTCAATACCATCCAACATCTGCACGGCAGTACACACACTCAATACCATCCAACAACATCTGCACGGCAGTACGCACACTCAATACCATCCAACAACATCTGCACGGCAGTACGCACACCTAATACCATCCAACAACATCTGCACGGCAGTACGCACACCTAATACCGTCCAACAACATCTGCACGGCAGTACACACACTCAATACCGTCCAACAACATCTGCACGGCGAGTACACACACTCAATACCGTCCAACAACATCTGCACGGCAGTACGCACACCTAATACCATCTAACAACATCTGCACGGCAGTACGCACACTTAATACCATCCAACAACATCTGCACGGCGAGTACACACACTCAATACCATCCAACAACATCTGCACGGCAGTACACACACTCAATACCATCCAACAACATCTGCACGGCAGTACACACACTCAATACCATCCAACAACATCTGCACGGCAGTACACACACTCAATACCATCCAACAACATCTGCACGGCAGTACACACACTCAATACCATCCAACAACATCTGCACGGCGAGTACACACACCTAATACCATCCAACAACATCTGCACGGCGAGTACACACACTTAATACCATCCAACAACATCTGCACGGCAGTACACACACTCAATACCATCCAACAACATCTGCACGGCAAGTACACACACTCAATACCATCCAACAACATCTGCACGGCAGTACACACACTCAATACCATCCAACAACATCTGCATGGCAGTACACACACTCAATACCATCCAACAACATCTGCACGGCAGTACACACACTCAATACCATCCAACAACATCTGCACGGCAGTACACACACTCAATACCATCCAACAACATCTGCACAGCAGTACACACACTTAATACCATCCAACAACATCTGCACGGCAGTACACACACTCAATACCATCCAACAACATCTGCACGGCGAGTACGCACACTCAATACCATCCAACAACATCTGCACGGCGAGTACGCACACTCAATACCATCCAACAACATCTGCACGGCGAGTACGCACACTCAATACCATCCAACAACATCTGCACGGCGAGTACGCACACCTAATACCATCCAACAACATCTGCACGGCAGTATACACACTCAATACCATCCAACAACATCTGCACGGCGAGTACACACACTTAATACCATCCAACAACATCTGCACGGCGAGTACACACACTTAATACCATCCAACAACATCTGCACGGCGAGTACGCACACCTAATACCATCCAACAACATCTGCACGGCGAGTACACACACTTAATACCATCCAACAACATCTGCACGGCGAGTACACACACTTAATACCATCCAACAACATCTGCACGGCAGTACGCACACTTAATACCATCCAACAACATCTGCACGGCGAGTACACACACCTAATACCATCCAACAACATCTGCACGGCGAGTACACACACCTAATACCATCCAACAACATCTGCACGGCGAGTACACACACCTAATACCATCCAACAACATCTGCACGGCAGTACACGCATTTTGATACCATAAGCTGGATGAAACACTCATCTTACATGCACATGTTTTATTTGTTTTCATGGATGAAAAAGAAACACATCCTGACACAACATTTGCAGGCTAATAGCATGTGCAGTGTGTGACACTGTGGCTTAGTGTAACCAAAGACAAAGGTCTTTGGTTACAGTAAGCCTCTCTGTTGTATAATTTCACTTTCATTTTCGGAGGAATTTTGTTTTACCAAACGTACACGGAAACTCCAACTGGGCGCATCTTTTATTCATCAGTCGTTGTGTTTATTCATGTTTCACACTGTTAGATAGCCCTGTCTCTCCAGCACATTGCTAAACAGATGTAGGGAGGATTTCTGGTTTATTTCACAGTTCTAAAAAATCTCAGTAGAACCATGTCACCAAGGTGGGGAGACCCTCAGAGCTTAACCTCAACATGCTCACATCTTTTTAATTTTAGTTAATCAGGTAAAATCAGTAAAGATCAACTTCTTATTTATGATGATAACCTGGCAACCTTAAAACCATAAAAAATATCTTAGTATCTCAAAACCTTTTTTTAAATTACACAAAAATTACACAGAATAATATAAAAATTAGAAAAACTCTGTAAGAGGTCAGACCTGACGTTCTGTTCTTACATCCATTTTATATGGAGCCACAATCCATGGATTCCAGATCAATGACAACGAATTCACAGTGTTTTGGATACATTTGTTGCATGTTTGTTCTCTTGCAGTGATGTAATGTCGTTCCTGTTCTGGATGGTAGTATTCAGGATGTCGTTCCTGTTCTGGATGGTAGTATCCAGCATGTCGTTCCTGTTCTGGATGGTAGTATCCAGCATGTCGTTCCTGTTCTGGATGGTAGTATCCAGCATGTCGTTCCTGTTCTGGATGGTAGTATCCAGCATGTCGTTCCTGTTCTGGATGGTAGTATCCAGCATGTCGTTCCTGTTCTGGATGGTAGTATCCAGCATGTCGTTCCTGTTCTGGATGGTAGTATCCAGCATGTCGTTCCTGTTCTGGATGGTAGTATCCAGCATGTCGTTCCTGTTCTGGATGGTAGTATCCAGCATGTCGTTCCTGTTCTGGATGGTAGTATCCAGCATGTCGTTCCTGTTCTGGATGGTAGTATCCAGAATGTCGTTCCTGTTCTGGATGGTAGTATCCAGCATGTCGTTCCTGTTCTGGATGGTAGTATCCAGCATGTCGTTCCTGTTCTGGATGGTAGTATCCAGCATGTCGTTCCTGTTCTGGATGGTAGTATCCAGCATGTCGTTCCTGTTCTGGATGGTAGTATCCAGCATGTCGTTCCTGTTCTGGATGGTAGTATCCATGATGTTGTTCCCGTTCTGGATGGTAGTATCCTGAACGTTGTTCCTGTTCTGGATGGTAGTATCCAGAACGTTTTTCCTGTTCTGAATGGAATCTCCTCTACTGGGATTATACCCAATGAAGCAATTTTAAAAGAAACATTATGTAGTTTTAGTTCAGAGACAAACAAAAACAAAAGCGTCTTTCACCAACATAAAAAATATGTTCTGGGCCAAAACATTGATCAATGAGCTTTTAAAGCCCCGTTTTAACTTGAGTGGTTTTGGTTTGGAAGTTTCACAGCCGTCCAGCCAATTTAGGTCAACGCCACTGCGAATGCAGGGTTTAGATCAAATCCCTCGCTTCATGTTAGTTTAAGGACAACTAACATGATGCTCCAGACAACAATGAAAATCAACTATAGATGGGAAAGTCTGTATTTCCAGAGCCAATCATACTTTACTGTGGTTCTCAAGCATAATTTTCCTTTTATCTTTCCATTGGGTCAAATCCTGGTCTGAACAACAACATTTCTGTCTGTTTGCCAATCAATGGATTATATCATATAAGGCTGTAGCTCTGGTTAGTTCAGAAAGTTAATTCTAAAATGTTCATTTTGGGACAGTTTGACCATCTGAAAGCCAAGTTTTAAATGGCTTAATGTGTATTTCTATCCAACATGCAGTATTAACATTGTGAAACTGGGTATTCCTGTCTCTGCATAACACTGAACCAGCTCTTCACCCTTGCAAGGTCAGTGAAGGATACATGGGATTTTGCCGAACTGGTTTCTATTTTTGTGGTCTTGAAGAGGGTTTACAGCAACGCCCCCCAAGGTGGTTTGGCTGGGAATCAAAATCCCTGGCCTTTTGGACTCCGCCAGGCCCACACTGTCATGGATTCCCTTCATAACCTTTATCGAAAGGTGGTGCAGTGGAGGGGGGGGGGGGCACGCTTTAGTTCGTTCATCTTAGAGTTACGTCTTCGTGCTGTTATTTTTTACGTGGATGACATCTTACTGAATAATTAAGCAAAGGTGTGCTTGTATGTACGTTGAAGCTGCATCTTTATTTTGAGACCACAATCTTCTGTTGGGAAAGTATCGATTGCACTTTTCAGGATGGCAGTGACTGTGGCTTCATGTTGAAGGTTTAAGGATCACCAAGCTTTGATTATTAACAGATCTCTGTTACAAACCTTACCTATGATCCAAGTCCAGGAAGCAGAGATGGGCTTCGTCCTGAAGCTGCTGATCTCACCCTCAGGATGAAGCCAGGAACTTGGTCCATGAGGGGTTTAAACAAGAGTTGCTGGTCTTTCAGACTGAACTGGAAGGAGTTCAGGTGTACTCGACATCTCTTCGGAGTTGGATTGGGGAAGTCCAGTTCCGGTCTTAAGGGCCACAACCTGCAGCTTTTCCATGTATCCCTGCTCCAACACACCTGACCCATTAACTTTCAACAGCTGCCGGCACATGAATGCCCCGAAATACAGAAACACAGTTCACTGTCTGTGAACTTGCGGGGCCACATTTAGAAGACAATGATGTGTCTGAAGGGAAACTGAGCGATTCTTCAACAAAGAGATCATCGCTCTGTTTGTCCATGAGACTAATCGGTATGCGGACAAAGTAAAAGATGCAAAGGGGGACGGAGCAGGACGATCGAGTCGTGTTGCTTTTGAAACAGGTAGGCATGATGTTTTTTCTATTTGTGAAAAAGAGTTTTTAAGGAAAAACGTAATTGTTTATGCAGTGTGATGAAGGTTAATGTGTCACTCAGCCAACTTCATTGGCTGTTTATTCCATTTAATGTGTGCCAAGTGTGTTGGAGCAGGGATACAGCAAAAACCTGCAGGACAGCGGCCCTCAAAGACAGACTTTAGGCACCACTGCTTTAGATGCTTCCTAAGGAAACTGTTTTTGGATGTGTCCCACTGGACGTCAATGCTTTGGGGAAGATGCAGAGCTTGCTTGAGAGATATTTGCTACTTAAACTAAAAGTAAACTAAATCCTTCCAGAAAAAAGAGAAAATCTCTGAATCTCTGCTTAGATTTTACCTGGAATGTGATCCTGGATAAAAGGCAAGAAATGAAAGGTTACCTCACCTGCTCCGCACACAAAAGATTGTGACAAAAATACAATATTTGATGCCCCGATGCCTGAGGAACCAAACCAGAACACACATCTTCAGGTGGTACTGAAACACAACTTATCCACAGAGGCCATACTCTCCCAAATCCCACAAGACACCATCAAAGATCCCGTGTACAGGACAAGTGGAAGCATGACGGAGGCTTAAATACTTGTATGGGGTGGTTTTAACATCATTGATTAGTGAAAAACTCCTCTGATCCCTCCAATAAGTCAATTTAAGCTTTCATTAATAATCCAAACTTGGTTTGGAGATAATTCTAAAAGTGCTTAGATAGTCATGACGATTAGAACGAAACGACACGCTCAAAGAAGATCAGAGTTTTGTGCGTTCAGAGAGAAAATGATGAAGCGTCCTCATTGAACAACACGACCCCGCCGCCATTCGCATCACAACAAAATTAACATGATGGATTTCGTGTAAATTGCAGAGAGAGTAAATATTGATCACAAGGCATGTTTGCTGAGGAGTGTTTGTGTGTTAATCATACCATCCCAATTTGTATGCATAAAACCTGCTGATGATTGATATTGGCTGCCAGAGCACAGACACACAGCTGCAAACCTCTACACACACACACACCAAAAGAGAGATATTGATTACTGTACTAATTGCCTGTGTCTGCTCTAAAATTGAGTATTGGGAGGAGATTGTGGATTGTAAAATAATCAATAAACAAGACAACATTTGGTTCGAGTGCAGCTAACTTAGAACCAGTTCTGTTTAAATCTGAGCTGATTCTACACCGAACCAACACTTTGCAAAGACACTGGCAGGGTTACAGAAACCACACAGAACACCTGAGCCGACAAAGCCTACTGTCGGCGTCGTTCACGACAAAATGGTTAAAAAACTGGGCAGCAACCCGGATGTAACACGTTTAATCTGCAAAGCAGAAACATCGCCACATTTTTCTTGCTGTTTACTGCTTTACGCTGCCAGTCATGTTGGTAAACACTGCCCAGTTCATCATGTAGAGATGCATCACGCCATCGTTTCCAGCTAAATTTTTCAACATTGTTTGGTATTTGAAAAGATTTGGCAAATGGTTCCTCAAAAAGCTGGTTAGTTATACTGGACATCATGTGGAACCACCAGCTGCTGTTGCAGAGAACAGACAGCAATTATGGATTCATGATGTGTTTTTAAACTAAGATCTGGACATAAAGACATTAATTTGATGAAAACAAAACAAACAGTGTAAGTCTGAGAGGAAGGCAGCAATTACATCATTTACAGGAATTCATAATATACAAAGGTGGGAAATGTAGAAGTGGCATGGTGGTGTGGAGATAAGGACCCAAATGCAGGAACGGGAGTCAAGATGTTTGATTACAAGAACTGAACTGAAGGGAAGAGAACACAGAAGACTAAGAGAAGTAATGAACCAGCAGAACAGAACTGAAAGCAGGGACTATAAATACAGGCAGAAAGCAAACAACACACAGATGTAATGAATAAACTAATGAGACCAGGTGAATCTAACTAACAGGAACAAAGGCTACAAAGGAAACAAGACAAGGGAGCTACACAGGGGAAAACTACAAAATAAAACAGGAATCTGGAACTTAGAAAGAATAAAACAAGACATGACTAGCAGAGGTTTAAAATGACCTAACGATGTGGCTGTTCTGTGAAAAATCAAACCATTTCTTTGAGCTGGCTGACGGACAAGCCCTGAACCGGACCTCTTTGGTCATGGAGGGACGCGACAGAAGCTGAGGGATCTGCATGGTGGGCTTACAGGAGACCCTGCATATATCACTGTCAGTTAACATCAGTATCAGGAATTAATAGTTGGGCAAAGTTATTATATCTGGGATATTGGTTTAAAATAAACCTTTACTAATAGTAATGTCCTTAAAACTACAAAGGCAGGGGTAAGGTTGGGTAAAAGACTAAATGCATGACAGTACTGAGCATGATGGCCGTTATATGTAGCATGCATCCAATCCCAGTCTCACCAGTAACTTAAACATAAACACTTGCCCAGATGTACGTTTAATTTGACTATTTTGGCTTCAGTGATGTGAGATGACATTTTTTTACAACTCCACGCCATGTGAATTACTATCAACTTTGTTTCAATGTACTTGTCAACGTTTTAACTGAACTAACAATCATTCCGCGTGTCTTCAAATCTAATGGCAGCCATTAGCAAATCCATGCATCCCTACTCCAACACACCTGACTCAAACTAGCCACTCATTGTGCAGAACATCAATGGCTGTTGGGTCCATTTAATGGAAGTCAGGTGTGTTGGAGCAGGGATACATGGAAAACCTGCAGGACCGCGGCCCTCGAAGACCCTACCCAAACCACTCATTTATCAGGCAGGGTTACACTATAGAGAGAACTCATTCTGATTTCAATTCTGACTCAAAGCTGGATATTTTCAGGTTGTCACCATGGCAACCACAACGCATCGTCCCAAATCCAATGATCCAGTGTGTGTGAAAATATTTTATTTTCTTACATTGTATTTTTTGTCTCTTTGTTGTATATTTATTCAATATATAATTATAAAATGAATGAAAGTTTTTTCTTAACCTGCTTTGATGTTCGTGTCACTTTGAGCTGCTGCCTGCAATGCATTGTGGTGTATATTGATCCGTCTAGTGACCATTGATGCTCACTACTTTTTTTGCATTGTAGGTCATTTTGAGTGCACTGCTTTTTTCTCTCTGGACATTCGGACACTTCTAGAAAATGGCATGAGCACTATGAAGGGAATGGGGTGGCCATTGGGACGCAGTGATCTTTGGTAGTATCCAGACATTTTCGCCGTAGTTATGAGTGCAAACTGTTGACTTCATTCCATCGTGAAAGATGAAGGTGCAGAAACATCATCAGCAGTGTGAATGGAGCGGTTTGTAGCAGAGTACTGCTGCACATTGTAAATGCAGGCATACTTGCTGGATTAAAGGTGTTTTAGCTACCAATTGACATGAGAATTGTACTTTAACCTTCATTTGGCACCTTAACAAGAACTGGATTGATCTGTTGCTCAGCCAATATAGTCCTATCATACATCCAATAGTTTGCTAGGCTATAATGGAGTTTAAAGCAGTTCAGGCAATACTAACAAATAACAACAGCAGTGCACACTAAAGATGGGTACAATAATGGGAGAACTAGGTAGGTAAAACAGGGAGTAAAATGAAGAAATATAAGTGAAAACCAGGAACCTTAAAATCAGCAAGTAGGCACTAAAAAGGTGAGGAAGCAGAAAAGTTGAGAAATCCAATAAAGCAATCAGAAAAGCCAGAAAGCAAGGAGCAGGCAGTACAGAGGTAAGGAGTAAAAGGTAGCATTCTTTCATTCCTTTGGGGCTGTGTAGTGAATTAGTTGGTCAGCAGGAGCCCTCCTCCACTGGAACCTATTACTGATAGTTGTCTGAAGGAAGGATGAGGAGAAACACTGAGACAGAGAAACAAAAATGGGCACTGAGGACTTAATACAGTCACTAAGAAGCAAAAAAGAATAACATTTGTCCATTTTGTCAGTTTTTCTCAGCAGTCCATTCAGCCTGGCTGAAAGCATCATTTTGGATGTGAGTAGGATGAAGATACTACACAATGTAGGAACAAAAAGCTGAAAAACAGACATTGTCAAAGCACGTAATGTTGTGTTAGACTGACAGGACCCACTTTAAAGAAAGTACCAGATGTTCATCAGGTACAGGACGCGGATAAATGAAAACCTTCAATGAAAGGTCAAATGTGATGAAGCCAAACCAGATGAAGGATCTTCTTGGACGTTTACAATATCACAACAAAGTGCCTCTTACTCATCAACCATGTGGAGTTTTCTGCATGAATCATCCAGAATCATTGATACTTCACTGAGACTGGCTTTCAGTGTGATATACATTTCTTTAAAGGTCCCATAAGTTATTTTTTTTAACAGCCACGTGTCTCCATATCCCATGTACGAGGCTCCAAAAATGCGAAATTTTTGTCTCCTCTCTCACTTGCTCCACTTTCTCACAAATGTATCCTCAGACAGGTGAGTCTGAGATCTTTCCCTTTGTGACCTCATGAAAGGAAATAACCCCTCCCCCTGGCAGTCCGTACAGCCATTGACCCGCCCCCGGCTCGCTAAAATCACCAAGCCGACAGTGAAAACCACATCCTCTCTCCGAGAGGGGCGTGAAGGACAGAAACCAGACACAAACATTGGCAGATTCAGATCTGCAGACCGTTCTCAGTAGAGCTCCTTTCAGACACGTTTGGAATTAATTAAATTAAGGACCAAGGCTGAATTTAGGCTAAAACATTTAGAAAACAATGCTGTTGGACCTCTAACAAATAGATAATATAACATGGGAGCTTTAGGAAATTATATTTTTAAGTTAATTTATTCATGACAAGCGAGCAGATTGTAAAAACGGCTGCAAACTGGGCCATTTCCTGCTGGCAGGTAGTGTGGGACTTGTAGTTTAATCACCTTGTATGAACACTGGTAGCTATCTCAGTCTAGAACAGGGGTAGGTAACTCCAGTCCTCACGTGCCGCAGTCCTGCAAATGTTGGGAGTTTCTCTGCTGCAACACACTTGGCACACAGACCTAATTAGCAGTCTTGTAGAGAGCTTGACATCAAACCTTGCAAAAGTCTGCTAATTAGCCATTTATTTGAATCAGGTGTGTTTCAGCAGAGAAACTCCTAAAATTTGCAGGACTGTGGCACTCGAGGACTGGAGTTGCCTACCCCTGCTCTAGAAAAACAGACAAGAAGGAATCAGTTCACTGCATTTTACTCCGTGTGTTTTGTTCATTCATTCTCAAGAATGAACAAAAGTAAAAACAAATGAAGACTTTACTGTCTTAAATTTAAGACCTTGGATGGAAATCTGGGTGGTTTTTAGACTTTTTAAGGTCTTAGATTTAAGGTTCTGAATTTTAGATATTTTTAGACTTTTTCAGACCTCGTGGAAACCCTGATTGTTGCTTTCGCCCTGGTTTCAGTGGTGGGGGTCCTGCACAGCAGCCTTATGGCTGCAGTGTGGACTCCAGCATGACTGATAAGTGGAGTTACATTATAAAAGACACTGTTTCCAGATTTTTATGTCGAATAATACTTTTATGACTATATTAAGTTTAAAGACAGTAATGTAGGAATTCATGTTCATGCTGAAACACGCGTTTGACATGTAAGGCAGTTTGTGTGTCTTTCTGCTCGAAAAGTGCTTTTATCAATAAAATTTAAATTGATTTGATGAAAATGAGAAGAAGCTTTAGTTTTAACTATTTGCTGCTTCAGGTCTTTTGCTATTTGGGGGGGAAAAAAAGTAAACAAGTTTGAAAGTCTTGTAATATCTTCCATCATCACAATGACACTTCCACATTTTACATTTCCATCTGACTCAGTTCCTGATAAGGCTTAAGGACTACAACCTGCTGAGTCTTTATTCTCTCTTAATATTTGTTTGTTTTTACTATGATTTTCTTCCCATATTACTCATAGAATTTCTATAAATAAATCATATTGTGAGGTTTTTTTTCCGTTACTGATCTGCGTCTTATGTCTTTTCACCCAAATATCTGAGATTTTCCCAAATACCAAAGTGTTTCCTCAGGTTTTTCTCATGCTTTCATCTTCAGAATATAATCCTGCTGTTTGTAGTGTTTCATTTTATTGTTTTGTGCATTAGCAAGTTTAGTTTAGTATAAAATGCTGAAGTAAATTCCTACAGATCGATAGGATGAGGGTCATCTGAAACGAAGCGTTCTGGTTTTGGAAACAGCGATGTGATGAAGGACAATCTGAAGCCACTGACATGCAGCATTTCTGTAATTAACGAGTACATGAGCTCCAACCTAGAAGTTCAGCTCAACTAAAAGTAGTATTTGTGTATTTGTACAAGTGATGAAAATGACCTTTATCGCAGAAGGATTAAGCAAATCTATTTTAGATCTCACAAGTCAGGAATTCAGTAATTAAGCCAAAAGGTTAAGGTGGTGAGGAATCATCAGCATACTTTAACCCTTTATCAGGCAAGTGACTATTTTTGATCACTTGGTTTTCTTTCATTTTCAGCATAAAACAAATTTGTTTAAAAAAACTGAAAAACAGAATGGAGGTCTTGGTAAATATCAGAAGGACAATTTTAGGTTAAGATTTCTAATTTCAAGGTATTTCATTGAGTTCCCGATAAAGGGTTAATCAATATATGGTTTACTTTCAGAGTAACTTCAGTTTTTATCAAAGTATTTTAGGAAACTACAAGGAAATCACTTGTGTGATAGCAGATAAGAAATTATTTTAGTTCATTTAACACTTTCAAACATTTCTAGTTGTGCAGCTGTTTCATTAATTATTAGAGTTCAAGCATCCATTCCTATCACATTTATGATCAATCGCTTTGCCTTTCAGGCCTCATAGTACATGAAATACTGTGTAAATCAGATTATCTGCCTGTATCTGTTCATGTAAAGCACATTCTTTGCTGTTTATTCCCTTTTTAAATGGAAACACATTTGTAAGGTAAATGCGCCGATCTTCAGTAAAACTCTGTTTGGCAGCAGCTGCATATCATATGTGCATATTTCCACGTCTACACAAACAGACTAAAACATACGTATAAATCGATATAAAAGTTATAAAGTAAATATAGAATGGATCGACCACCACATTTGTTGCCATGCGCTGCATGATTAGTGGGGCGAGCTACACCTGGGCCAGCTTGTTAATGACGCCACCAACCTGCGCTCGGTGTGCAGCGTGGTGGTTCACACGGGCATGTGAAAGCTTTGCTCCGCTTACACATGCCCGTACATCCATCCACGCCACTGATAGCCTTTCACACGTTTGACTTAAGTTTCTTTATTAAAGTTTATTTAATAAGGGAAGCAGCTGGGTTTGGCTCTGTTGGTCGGGGTTTTTCTCACTTAGCTGATAAATCTCCTCTGACAACATCAAATAGTTTATTTAACGACTGACTCTCAGTCTGAGCATCTGGCACCCCAGGTGCTGACCATCAGGTGCCTGATTAGTACCCGACTGGCATGTAACCTGCGACAGACAGGACCCATGTCACAGGGCTTCAGTCCTATGATGGGGGGCAGTGTTGTCATGGTCTGGATATCTTGTCTTTTTAGTTCCAGTTTCCTGTTTTTATTTTGTAGTTTTCCTTGTTTCGTTCCCTCAGCGTACAGCCTCTAATACTGTCAACTGTGACTCCCATCCTTTATTTGTGGAGTTTCTCCTTCTCCCATCAGGACGCAGGTTCCAGGTGCCGAGCTGGAGTACAAAACGTCATAGGAACAGTTTTGTTCCATCTGCATCAGTCCTTCTTAATACATTTTAGGATTTTAAATCCTTTTATCTATTAATGTAACTATTTATTGGTTTTTGACTTTGTGAGCCATTGGGAATGTCAGAATGTCTGTTTATGTGTCTATTTTATTTACTGTCTTCTGTGACACTAAACCTGAAATTACTGAACAACAAATCTACCTACTGGTACAAATAAAGTCACCTGAACCTGAACCTCATCTCTAGTTTCGTGTTCATTGACTTAACTGGTTTGATTTTTTGATTCATTTCATCTGTTCCTAGTTACTCCGGGTATTTATACCCCTAGGTTTATGTTCTCAGTAGCTGGTTCATTATGATTTTGTTAGCTTTTCCATGGTATTCTACCTTCTGTTAACTTTTTGGACATAAAGACATCTTGATTCTGCACTTAGATCATAGACTGTATATAAAAAGATGGGCGGAGCCTCCGTGACGTCACCCGTAGGTTTCTGAAGAGCTGAATTGAAGCTCGGTGGGCGGTTCCTACCATCACCATCTTGGCAGGGGCATGCGTGTCATCTCACCCGGAAAATACAAATATGGGCAAAGAGGTGGAGCTGAGACGGGGGCTGTGAGCGTCATGGTGGATGATTGACATCGAGTGAACTCCGAGCTTTCTGTAGCTAATAGCTAACCGAGCTAACCCGGAGATAACAGGAGCTAACCAGCTAATGGAGGTAAGCAGGCTAAAGCTAAGTCACGTTGTTAACCGGCTAAAAACCGTGGTTGTTCTACGTTTCTTCTGACTTTAAGCAGGAGATCAGGTTCCTGTCAATAAAAAGGACAAGCCCCTAAATATGCCAAACTTCGAGATTAAATTACTTTTAAACGGGCGATTCAAAAATTCACTCCCCCCACAGTTGTCATGAAGGTAAACCTGACCTATAAACTTAAAATGGATTTTTGTACCAGGCTGTAAACATGTTTATTCCTGCTGTAATCATGTTTATTCCTGCTGTAAACATGTTTATTTCTGCTGTAAACATGTTTATTTCTGCTGTAAACATGTTTATTTCTGCTGTAAACATGTTTATTTCTGCTGTAAACATGTTTATTTCTGCTGTAATCATGTTTATTCCTGCTGTAAACATGTTTATTTCTGCTGTAAACATGTTTATTTCTGCTGTAAACATGTTTATTTCTGCTGTAAACATGTTTATTTCTGCTGTAAACATGTTTATTCCTGCTGTAAACATGTTTATTTCTGTTGTGAAGTTGGTCTTTTTAACATGGGAGTCTATGGGGATTTGATCTGTTTTGCAGCCCCTAGTGGATGAAGGGGGAACTGCAGTCTTATGCACTTCCACATAGACTTTTAACTGCCAGAGGTTGCTGCTTGATTTAGGTCCACGCCTCCACTCTTTGACAAGTCTTGTAGGTTTCGGTGCTTCCTTCCTCCAACATAGAATGACTCCAATTAATGATTAATTGTGCAGAACATCAAAGGCTGTTGGATCTGTTTAATATGAAACAGAGATGCAGTGAAGACATGTGATTTAACCAGTAAAATGTCAAAACGAAACCTCGTCATGAACAGCTGCAGCATCATAAAAACATCTGATTGGCTGCTTTAATCATGTGACACAGAAGGAATACAGTTCTACAGTTTCACATGTAGTTTTATCCCCTAAAACACTCAGATATGAAAACAAATAGCATGTTTTGTATCAGCAGATGGTTTCTCGATACTCAAAAGTATCTGAAATTTTGCCCAGCTGGTATCGAAGCATGGATACACGCAGCCCGAGTGGAGGCTGAAATCATATCCCAGTGCATAAACCTTTATCCTGAAAGGAATACTTGTTTTCTACATGTGAGCTTTTGTGATGGTGATATTTTTGCCCACACAATGAAAATATCACAAGACCCTGGAAACAAAACGCCCATTAATAATGCACTGTGAATGGGTGCCAGTATGAATGCCAACCAGTTATTTTTTCTGCGTCTCAGATGTTTACTCGTAGAAAATGAAAGGCTGCCAATGGATTTTTGTGCTCTCTGAGTTTCATTCTTGTAAGTCTTTCAAAATACATGGCAGAGAAAATAGCTGGCTTAATGACTGGTAATCCATGGTGGGCATGCTGTGAGCTAAGAAAAGGACTAAAGTCAAAGCCAGTGCAACACACAAACACACAAACACTGTCGAGAGAAGTTCTGTTTTGTTAAGATGCTGTGAGACATTCACACATAAACAGCGATCCCCCTTCAACAAGCAGAGCAACAAACTGACTGGAACAGATTTAGGAAAGACGGTGGGAGTAAAAGAGAGGAATATTAAACAGGAAAATAAATGTGCATAATCTTCATGCCTCCAAAGCGGCGCGTCACACACATTTAATCACTCAATAAATGTCTTTTTTTATGAAAAGACCAACAACTTTTGCAATGTTTTGTCGGAAAGCATTCTGTAGAAAAATAAATTCTAAAAAGGTTCATTGTGAATCATTTCCTGATATCTTAGTTTGCTACCGTGTTTCACTTCCTTCAGAGTGTGTGTGTGTGTGTGTGTGTGTGTGTGTGTGTGTGTGTGTGTGTGTGTGTGTGTGTGTGTGTGTGTGTGTGTGTGTGTATGTAAAACTATAGCTGTGCTAAGAGGACTCAGTGCTTGGTTTGCTTTTTATGGGCTCTCCTTAAATGACATTCAACATATCTGAGAAACAAGGAGGATAATCTTCAGGACGGGCATATCGATACTCTGGAGTTGATACCTTCATATCAGCTGGTCGAAATATCTGGTTTGATATTGGTATCGAGATACAACTCTCATACAAAACCTGCCATTTGTTAGCTAATAACTGCATATAAAGCTCTGTGTCACATGATCGTGGCAGCCTATCAGATGTCATGATAATGATGATGATGAGTTTTTGTTTCAGATTTTTTGTTTATTTGCTGCTAAATAGCAACAAAGTGGTGCTAGCACAGCCGAGAGGCCTCCAGTTTTTTCTGCTTTGATGGCAGCAACACATTAATCCCGTCGTTCAGGGTCAGCAGGTGGTTTGGAACATAAAAATCCATCAATGGGAAGCCGACTGGAACCTCCAAAACCACCAGTGTGCTTTAATATACAAGTTAAACAGCGAGAATCCGTGCATTACACTGTTTTAATGCATTGTAATGAACAGGCTTGTTCATTACGGGTTCACTCAAGCACTTTGCACATTGCACTTTAAAATATTCACAGCATTTGGTTATTCACTCTGCACTTGGGGAAGTGCTAATTTGCACATAAAGAAATTGCACATGATTGTTGTTTTAAAATAAATATATTTGTTTGTTGGGATGTTTGTTGCCCGTGGGTACGGCCGGGGAGGCGTCACTTCCGGTAATGGCGGCCGCCGGTCCTGCGGGGCAACACGACAGTTATGATTGGATAAGTGCAATATATGTGTACATCTTTTAAATTGGTACTTTCTTTTAGGTGTGGGGCGCATGCGTGAATGTTCGAAGTGTGGAGTGTAGGTGAGAGTGTATGTCGGGTTTTGTTTTTATTTATGTCCTCCTCTTGTGTCCAGGGAGGCGGCGTCTGGCCAAAAGATTTCCCGGGGACCAGACGCCGCTGGAGAACGTTCCAGGCTGGACCATGGGGAGGAACAAGACGGGGGGGTGGTGGTTTTAGGATGTAGTATTATTTAGTCTTTAGTTATCATCTGCGTGGTTTTGTTTGGGGGTTTATTTCGGTTGGGGGTTTTCTTTTTGTTAGTTTTGGTTATGGTTTGGCATTAGAGAGTCTGAATATGAGTTTATGGTTAATGTTGTTTTGTGTTACACCTGTAGAGTTTTATGGTTTATCCAATTTCAGCAGACGGCATTTAAGGCGCCGTGAACAGATCAGGTTTTTTCTTCTGTCTTCGGCTGCTGGAGAAGCCATCTTCTGTTTTTAACTTTCTGATGCACTTTATTGCATTTGGCACTTTACAAAGAAAATAAAAAGAAAAGACGTGGACCACCTTCAGCCTGCCACTGCCTCCCCTCGTTAATGGTACTCACTCCACCGCTCGTGTCTTTCCTGGCTTACATGCATGATGCGGAGTCTAGAACATAACACCGCTGAGCAGAGTGGTGTTCCTCTGCAAAGTGCATTATAACCGTCTAATGCATAGATCTAAGTTGTTCAACCTGCTTATACCCTGGTCCCACACAGAAATGTTTCATAACATTTCTTTTTATACAAAACTTGCTAATTATGCTAAAGTATAGGAACTATTTATCTTCATGCCAGCTGATCTGAAGCAGTTGATTATTGTGTTGCTATGGTGACTCCCATAACGGAGTCACATAACAGTGATTTCACTAAGTGTGCTAATATATGAAAATAATGCAGCCAGTTGGCATTAAAATTCTCACTGACTGCAGTATAATTATATATTATATGCATATATTTTAGAGACAAAGAGCTTGCTGAAGCAGCCGAGCCAAGAGCTGTACGCCTGCTTTATCCTTGTGGTACCTTCGGACATCGCCGAAAGCTGAGACTGGCTTATCCATCAACTTCAACGACACCTGAATGCTTTGTCAGATCATTTGTTGAAACAACTAAATCTAACAATTAAATCTAATATCAGACATAGATCACCACGACAGCTGTCTCGATTTACCAGTCGATCTACATTCCTACCCTCACCTATGGTCATGAGCTGTGGGTCGTGACTGAAAGAAGGAGATCTCGTATACAGGCGGCTGAAATGGGTTTCCTCCGCAGGGTGGCCGGGCTCTCCCTTAGAGATCATCGGGGAGGAGATCAGAGTAGAGCCGCTGCTCCTCCGCATGGAGAGGAACCAGTTGAGGTGGCTCGGGCATCTGGTCAGGATGCCTCCTGGACCTCCCTGGTGAGGTGTTCTAGGCACGTCCCTCTGGGAGGAGACCCCGGGGAAGACCCAGGATACGCTGGAGGGATTATATCTCTCGGCTGGCCTGGGAACGCATTGGGATCCCCCCGCAGAGTTGGCAAATGTAGCTGGGGAGAGGGAAGTCTGGGCTTCCCTGCTTAGGCTGCTGCCCCCGCGACCCGACCCCGGATAAGAGGCATGAAGATGAAGATCAGACATAGATATGATCTATTTATTCCTCGTCATAGATTCTTGCTTTGTGAAATGTCTTTAAATTTAAACATCACACACAAAAAACTCACCTGGAAATATGACAGAGCGTTGCTGAGCTCACAAAGTTTGGGATTTTGGACATTTGTAGGACTTTTAAGTGAAGAGACACCGATTAAAAAAAACATGAGTTCCAGAGGAGTGACAAGGATGCAGGTCAGCACCGCACCCAGGGAGCTTATTCATCAGCTGGGACAAAGGGAGCAGCTAAACAGAAGTTCAGCGTTAGAATGCATCAGAGACCCAATCCAGGGCCTGAGTTCATATGAACTCATAAACAGAGAAGCAAATGAGAGAGCAATAAGATGCTGCTTTGACATTAAGCGCATCTCTAATGAAGGTGAGAGGAGATGATTGGCCGATGAGTTCTGCCTTCGGAGTTGACCTCGGTCTGCGAAGGACAAGCTCCAACTCATCTGGCATTTCTAATTGGCTTCATGGACAGCAGCCAGACAGTGTTGCCCATTTATGGACGTGACAACATACGGTGTGCATCAGGGTTAAAAGGACAAGAAATGATAAGAGGGCGAAAGAAGTGGAAAAAAAGTGAAAGAAACTCTGAAAGACAGGAAAGCTGGAGGGGGAAGAGGTTTTAGTTGCTGCAAAGACAGTCAGAAGCGACCAGTCGTGAATTTTTCTCCAAAAAACCTCAGAGCTTTCTGCCACAGCTACAATGCCAGCCAAACCATAACAATCTTTATTTCACAGAACTAAAACATCTTTTTACTAAATTACACAGAATGATTCATCCAAACCAGCCGGACACAGCAGAGAAAACGTGCACAGAGGGAGGTAGAGACGGTGAAACAAGGAAGAAAACATGAAATAAATCTCCAGTTTATTCGATCAGTTAGAAATTGGACTGAATGTGGATCAAAAGGAAAAGTGTAGACGGTGGAACGTCGTGGTTTTTCCACAACAAAAGCTTTTGGTTTAGCAGGAGGACACGCTGGAGGGAACGATGCCCCTCGACTGGCGCGGCAACGCCGAAGGAGTCGACCTGTCCAGGCGGCTTCACCTGCAACACGACTTCATTTAGCAGAGGAGAAATCGATGGACGAACGTGGACCATATCAGCGATTTTCTTTCCCTGAACTGTTATTTGATGACAGCACACTGAACTGTATCTGTAAAAGCACCTTGAGGCGACTTTGCCATGAACTGAATCCATCTTCCTGCACACATGATCAGAACTCTTTTCTTGATTTGATGAAATCTTTTTATTTACATCCTTCTGTAGTTATTCCCAGGCATTGTCGTTCTGTCTGGCGTGGAAGCCAGGGGTGTCCACCTCCGGCCTTCAAGGCCACAATCCTGCAGGTTTACCATGTATCCCACTCTGACTCAAAGTAAAGATCCATTCTGCAGAATGGGCAGTTCACTCAATTTCATTTGAATCAGGTGTGTTGGAGCAGGAATACGTGAAAACCCGGCAGGACAGCGGCCCTCGAGGACAGACTTTGGACATCCCTGGTGTCAGCAGTAGCCTGGCTGATCGGACAGCCGTGGTAACCAAGGAGACAAGGCACTGGACTCTTGTTTCCCGCTCTGCATCACAGCTTTTGGCTTTGTTGCTTTACAGCTGTGAGAAAATCAGGAGGGATTCGTAAAGGGAGCGGAGGAACCATCGAGTAAGCAACCACACGCAACCTAAATCCTGCAACGGGCGATTTTACAAGCAACTTCGCAGAAAAACAAGCCCAACAAGCGACTTGGCAACACTGCCCATGTCTGCTGCACCACTGCTGTAAACAGGAAGAAACACGCATTAGATGGTAACGAACAAAGCAGAGTTAGCTTATTCAGCTCAGGAGGAGGAGCAGTCAGCGTGCAACTGGAAAGTCAACCACACCAAGCCTAAATAATAAACAGTTTATTAAAGCAAAGATAAAATGTTAAAAATATTAAAACCCCAGTCCTCTAAAATGTCCACTGTGCAGCTTGGGGTGGTCCTCCTCTCTGCAGCGACAGATCCAGTCGCAGCCTTCCGTTCTGCGGCATCACGTCCCAGGACCTGCAGAGAGGAGCAAACGTCCACAATCTTAAGAGGGGAACCCTCCTGCCTGGCCCTGCAGCCAGCCTCTCCCTCTGGACCCTAAATGGTAAATGGACTTGTACTTATACAGCGCTTTTCTAGTCATGCAGACCACTCAAAGCGCTTTACACTACTTGTCACATTCACCCATTCATACACACACACACTCATTCAACACACTCATACCCCAAAAGGCACATCGGGGGGCAGCTTGGGGTTCAGTGTCTTGCCCTAGGACACTTCGGCATTTCAGGGGAAGCCAGGAATCGATCCTCCAGCTTACCAGTTGAAGGACAACTGCTCTTCCTCCTGAGCTGCAGCCGCCCCTAAACTAAGCCGTTGTACTAACCCTAACCCGGGCCGGAAATATCCAAAGGCCCAGGACTGGGTAGCTGCGCCATAGGGTCCAGACTGGCTGCTGCACTCCAGGCTCCGCCTTGCCACCACCGAGCCACGGTGGGACCCGTCACCACTGGCCCCTCAGTGGTCCCTTCCTCCTCGTCATCGTCGTCGTCTTCCTCCATCTTTTTAGGAGCTCTGTCTCCTTCCTTCCTTCCTTGTCCTGCTCTCTTCCTCTCTCCTGTCACACCTGTTGCTCTCCTTGAAATGGTCTGCCCTGACACTCACGGGTGTTCTGACTTACAATTAGGGATGAGTGACGGGCCTCCGGGAGAGGGGGGGGGGGGGGGGGGTTAGTAGTGGCACAGCAATAAGTTAAAAACACATGCAATGAAACAATTAAGTTTAAAAACCATGCCTTTGACCCCGTCACATACGTCTCAGGATAAATACATCTGATAAATTACTGTAGAATAGAATAGAATAGAGTAAAATAGAATAGAATAGAATAGAACAGAATTAAACAGTAATGTTTTACAATACTGGTTGCAACCTGACTGCATACAATACAGTGGAAGCTGTTATTAGTCTAATTCTTTATATTAGATTATTATATTAGCAATCCTCTTTATTAGCATCGTGTAGCAAAGGGCTTTAAATGAGGGGAAATCAAGAGGAAGTAAGATCTTACTGACTCTACTTTAGCCTCCTCCTGGCACAAATCGGTTGCATCAGAATATAATTCATACCTTTGGTGTGGCGCCGATATTCTCTGCTCTTTCCGGTGTTAAGCAATGCTCAGGAACGCAGGAGGCTTCATGGTGCGAGAGGAAAGACTGAATGTTGCTGTAAACTTCAAAGTGCC